>NC_133329.1:89505518-89805518 GCF_042186555.1 Aquarana catesbeiana | reverse complement strand
AAGGGGGCAACCCTGTCTTGTCCCGTTAAATAATTCAAGGGGAGAAGACAGGGTTCCATTTATTCTAATTTTAGCCGTTGGGTGATGGTAAAAGGACGAGATCCATCTTATCATCCTCTCACCAAACCCCAAATATCTCAATGTTTCAAACATGAAGCCCCAATCCACTCTGTCAAAAGCCTTTTCGGAATCAATTGGCAAAAGGACAGACGGAGTCTCTCTCCCCGTTGCTTCATGTATCAGGAAGATGGGTTTCAAAGAGTTATCCCTCCCCTCCCTCCCTGTCACGAACCCTACCGGATCGTTATGGATCCACCTTGGTAACAAAGGTTTCAGTCTTTCTGCTATTATTTTGGCAAAGATCTTAATATTCATATTTATTAACGATATTGCCCTATAACTCCCTGGGGATGCTGGATCCTTCCCCTCTTTTAAAATAAGAATAATATGTGCCAGTAATGACTCCTCCTGAAGCATCTCTCCTTCTGCCAGTGCGTTCAAATAATCGCACAGCTTAGGGACTAAGAATTTTGAAAATCTTTTATAATACACAATGGAGTATCCATTGGGGCCCGCGCTCTTTCCCAGGGTCATATTCTTTATTGCTCTATCCACCTCTTCTTGCGAAATTGGGGCTTCTACATATTCAGACTCCTCCTTAGATGTCTTGGGAAGGTCTAGGCCCTGTAGATACTCCTGAGCTTCAAGTTTCCATGTCTCTCTATCTTCCCCTCTCTGACTCACATTGTATAAAGCACTATAATAAGAATCAAATGTATCTACTATTTCAGGGGAAGAATACACCATCTCTCCCTTATCGTCCCTGATTTTAAGGATCGTGGACCTATTCTTTTTTTCCTTTACTTTTCTAGCCATCCATGCGTCGAGTTTCAATGGGGTGCTCAGACAAGTCCGGCTCATTACTTATTCACTGGCCCATATATACTTTTTATAAATTTAAGATTCATTGAGTACTATGCAATTATCAATGTGTATGTCTACCTATCTTATAGCAGCTCTTTTACATATGATGTACTAATGCCTGCTAATATGAAACACCTTGTATTATATTTATCAACATTTACTATCTTTTATGTGCTGCCAAGCTAATGTATATGTATCCATTATGTTTATGACATTGTGCATGTATACATATGAAAATACTTTTTTTACTATTGTTACAAATAAATAAAAAATTATTACTATATACTCTACCTCCACAAGTCAATTGCCTCATTTAAAGTCCCACCTTCCCCTTTTTTGTGTACTTCTAGCCATCCATTTTCCCGATTTATTACCCCATTGGTTTCTTTCCTTATTTACTAAGTGAAAAGCGTGATTTCTCTCCTGCTCTAACAATTCCTCTAACTCTTCTCTTTTTACTATAAGTTCTTGCCTCTCTGAGATACCTTTGGGTCTCGTTACTTGCTGTATCTCTTTATATAAAAGGGCCATCTTTTTCCCCCTTTCTTTCTTTTTCCCCACCCCTATCCCGATCAGAATTCCCCTTACAAAGTTGGCCTTCGGGACTTCTGCTGTGTCTGCTGCCTCCTTTTAACTATGTCAGGGTCCTGAATAAGGGAGTCATTCAGTTTTCAGTTTTTCCCCATCGGAGGTCCCCTAATATTTCTAGTTTGATTATAATTGGGGCGTGATCAGAGAGGGTGATTGCTTTAATATCTGCTCCTTTAAGACATGAGAACAGTTGGTATTTATTAAGACATAGTCAATCCTTGAGAATGTCTGATGGACAGGGGAATAAAAAGTATAGTGTTGTTTCCCTGGATGCCTAATCCTCCATGCGTCCGTCAGCTGAAAGTCCAATAGAACTTTTTTTAATGCTCTTTGCCTTTGAGCCGTGGACCAGGAGGAGCTCCCAGAAGTATCTAATATTGGATCTATGCTCCAGTTTAAGTCACATGCAATTATTAATTTCCCCTCTTTGAAAGCATCAAGTTTTTTCAATGTTCCCTTTAAAAATTTATCAGGGTCCTTATTTAGGGAGTAGATGTTTGCAATTGTACACACCATATTAAACAGTTTCCCTCCTATGAAAAGGAACCTTCCCTCCGGATCAGCCAAGCGCCCCTCCACCGTAAATACCATCGACTTATCAAAACCAATGGCCACTCCCCTTGAGTGCTGTGATGTTGTGTCACCATAGAACCATACAGGAAACCAGTGTGACGATAGTCTACACCCTGAAACATGTGTGATATATGGAAGTACTGATTTTAAAAAGCGCTTGTTTTATCTACTAAATGTAAGTTTTCTAACTTCATTAAACATTTTTTGCAATTTTAAACGAAATTATGCTATGTGGCCCTTTCTGTTCTCCTCCTTTATAATTACCCTCACCATACCCATGGATGTTTGACCATCGTCTCCCATGAAACTACCCTGCAAGGACTTTCTCCATCTTGTGGATAGTCGGGCATTCCCGGTCCAGTGATTTGGAGAGTTAATGTGTCCATCTATAATTGTTGTCCACACAACACAGTGCATTTGACGCATGTTCTTTTGGGTTCAAACATCTTGGTAAGCTTTCTGTTTATCGGTGGTGGTTTCCCTCACTATAGCCACACATTCCCGTCACTGTTTGGATATCAATATGAAGTTTTGAACTTTTTTAGAACATTGTTTATTTTGTTTTTTGACCTTCACGGACATTCAACCACCTATATGCACGGACTATTATTTTTGTTTATATTTCATTACTGAGAGTATTTGGGTATATTGCCCATTTTTGATTTGCATCACGCTTAGTTTATTATTTTTTTTTATTCTCACATAGCACTACACTATTTGTTTTCTTATTGTTTTGCTATATCTAATTGTTGTGTTACCTGCTAGTACTAAGGGCAGCGCGGAATTATTTTTTACACCATTTTGTTATCTGTAGGTAAAAATGACCAAAAGGACAATACAACCGCTTTAAGGCGCTGGCCCTGGCTCTCAGACTTGGAGCACATTTCACTTGTGAGTAGTGTAGGGACATGTCACCCGTCTGGTAGGGACAGAAATTAGCAGTAGGTTCCAGACGCGTAGGGAAAGGATAGGGACATGCCATCCTTCCTGGAGACCTTCCTATTTGGGCACGGACTGGCCAGGCCACATTCCGCCCCTCCAGACAGACATTGTTGGCACATCTGCGACCTGCTCTTCTACATACTGCTGTTACATTCTGTGATTGTTCCTGATTGGGCACCCTACCGCCGTGCTTCCTGTGAGTTATTGAACTTTGACATTAATATTATTCTGTTCTCCGCAACTGGACTCTGAGTGTTTACTGCTGCCACACCACATTGCACCTCCCCACAACCACCTTATAACCCACTGCATCATACACAAATATATTATTTTAAGTTGTGCAGCATAGTAATGGAGATCTGCTAAATTTTTAGATCCTTAATGAGAATATTTATTTATATACAAAATATCCTATATCAAATGGAATCACTTTAGCCTTCTATTTAGGAGATAATACAATTGCAGCAATAAACATTAGCAAAACAGTCTTTTTGTTTTGTGCCGTTTTCAAGTCCAAAAATGTCAGAGGTACACCACGGAGTGTTCACTCATCCGCTGGTCTGATCAGATAACCATTAAAGATAATATAGACATCAGTATCATCATTGTACAATGCGTTCTCTCGCTCCCGTTTGAACATCCTCACCCAAACTTCGTCCTTCTCCTTCAGCTCAAGCATAAGGCTTTGACTTTGCATAATACTCCGGTCACTTGGCTGTGCATATAAAATGGCCATCTCCTGGTCATTCTTCATGATGTGTATATAGGTCTCTTTCAGATTCCAGGTGTGGACATTTAAGTTGAAGTAGTAGATCCCAGAAATGTAGCAGACGAAGGTCCCTGAGAACATGTTGAAGTGTTTGTAAAGATTTACAAACTCTGTGTCGAAGATGACGGCTTGGAAGTAATCAGTGCTGTGCACTGATTTACGACGGGCAACGGAGAAAGCAGAATACTGGACCTTGCAGGAGTTTCCTGGTGGACCTACTTGACCCTTCTGACCCTTCAACCCCAGAATCCCTTGTGGTCCTCGTTCACCTTCTTTTCCTGAGACTCCTGGAGGCCCTTTGTCTCCTATATCACCCTTGTCACCTGTCAAAGTGATGGTACAGTACATCACAGTGAGGAACAATTCATTTGGGCAAACATATACAACGTAGGTTGTTTGACATTTTTTTAATTTACATAAAGCCCAACTCCAGACACAATAATTTCACCTTCTTTGTAAGTGTTGGTATGTCGTTACCCTGAGGTAATGGCATACCAAAAACATTAATGATGATGAAATCATTGTTCCAGGGTTAGGTAAAGGCACAAAAACAATTCACATAGACAAAATGGAAAAAAAAAACACAAACACACGTCTAAAAGAGTTAGTCGTTGGTGCTCCAAAACCAGTATTTTTTGGGGTGTAGCCCTTCTCTCTGGATTCCCTGGCGTATAAAGTTAAGGGATCCTATAACCTAACCCATTATGTATTAAATTGTTAAAAACTTATTTTAAAGTCTTTATGCTTTCTTCTTTAAATTCCCACTCACCCTAGTCTTAGCTCTTAAAGCGATTGTATACCCGCACATCTAAAAAAAGAAAAAGAAAAAAACACCCTGCAAGGCAAAGGCATAATGAGCTAGTATGCAACGCATACTAGTTCATTATGAACTACTTACCTTAGATTGAAGCCCACGTATTGTAGCCCGGTCCACGCTGAGGGAGCTGACATCTTGCCCTCTGCATTTCTCCCGAGTTCGTGGCTCAGGTGGTGTGAGTGGCCGGAGGCGCAATGATGTCACTCTTCTCAGCAAGGTCCTTCAACGTCTGCCGGACCTTCAGCCGGGCATTCAGAGCGCATGCTCCGCTGACGTCAGCGGCTGCATGCAAAGGTTTACAGGTTTAGGAGATATTAATTTTACCTACAGGTAAGCCTTATTATAGGGTTACCTGTAGGTAAAAATGACAAATTAGGGTATACAACCACTTTAAAGTGAGGCTTGTCCCATTTGTGTACTTTAAAGTGAGTCTTGTCCCATTTGTGTAGGTGGGTTCCACTCATTTTACTGATTAACACTTTTCAAATAGACAGAAAGTGTGTAGAATTTCCCTCACGCTTTAACACTAAATGTATCCCTTCCCCTTCACTTAAAGAGGAAGTAAACTTCTATCTTTGAATTTTACCTATAGGTAAGCCTATAATAAGGCTTACCTATTGGTAGTGTAAATATCTCCTAAACATGCACCGTTTAGAAGATATTTACTGTACATGCAACCAATGACATGACTAGCGCATGCACTCTGTGCCGTGACTGGCGGCTCCCAGTGGCCAATTACAGAGCTGGAGTCTGCAAAACCAAAGGCAAGATGGTTGAAGATGGGAGCTGTATCCAGAGATGACATTGCATCGCTGGAAGGCTTAATTTTCAGGTAATGTGCTAGTATGGGATGCATACTAGAACATTATGCCTTTGCCTTGCAGGTTAGAAAAAAAAAACGTACAGCAGTTTACAACCGCTTTAACCTAAAAATTAAGCAACTAAACCCTTTTCCAGGGCAAAGAAGTTTACTTTTTTTTCCTGACGCAAAAGAGATGAGTATGCAAAGGAGGGGGTGAGTTTATTTAAAGCAGGGTTTTTTTGAAGATTACTGGAAGGATTAGTGTTATACAGGAGCGGAATTTCTGACAGAAAGAGTTCGATGGGAGCTTTTCATCGTATATTCCGACCGTGTGTATGCCCCATCGGACTTTTTCTGTCGAAAATTCAGACAGACTTAGATAGAGAACATGTTCTATATTTTTCCGACGGAACAAATTACTATCGGAAAAACCGCTGGTCTGTATGCTGTTCCGATGCACCAAAAATGACGCATGCTCTGAAGCAAGTACGAGACGGAAGCTATTGGCTACTGGCTATTGAACGTCCATTTTCAAGACCCGTCATACGTGCTGTACGTCACCGCGTTCTGGACGGTCGTAATTTGGTGTGACCGTGTGTATGCAAGACAGCTTGAGCGCAATTCCATCGGAACTCTGTCCCATAGGCATGCGCAAGGGGTGTGCCAGGTGTGCCTGGGCACACCCTAATCCTGGAGTTGGTAACCCATCAATTGTGGGCAGGTGACAGGTAAGCCGCGATCCTTTCTTGCCGACCCCCAGAATCTGGACAGGATAGGCGGCTGGAGTGAAAATTAAGGGACCAATCTGTATCTTCTTCTGCAACAGCTGAACGTTGGCTTCTCCTCCTCTTCCTCTCACCGATATTCAGCTGCCATGGGGGGGGGATACAGGGAATTGGTATCAATGTATGCCACCCCTCTTGTCCCAGTTCCTTCTCTTTCTGCTGCCTAGGTCCCACTGTTTGCTCCCCTCCTCCCCCCATTGTTTTAGGATGACAAGTGGGGAAGAGGCTGGTTAATATGTCACAAAGACATATGTGTTGGAGCTTTGAGGTGCACACTCTAATACAATAGGCTGCGCACACCTATGCTCCGTCCTAAAAACCTTCAGAGTTTATTCCGTCAGGAAAACTGGTCGTGTGCACAGGGCATTAGACTTACAGGAGGAGTTAATGTTAGGGTTACAGGGAAGTTTAGTGTTATGGTAAAAGGGTTACTGTCTCAGTTACAGAGAAGTTACAGAGAGGTTAGTGTTATAAGGAGGGTTAGGGTTACAGAGAAGGTTAGTGTTAGGGTTACATGAAGGTTGGTTTTAGGGTTACAGGGAAGGTTAGTATTACTCTAAAAGGAAGAGTTAGTTCACAGGTTTAAGGAAGGATTAGTGTTACAGGGAATGTTAGGGTCAGGGTTACAGGAGGGGCTTTTGTTAGGTTTACAGGAAAGGTTATTATTATGATATAAAGAAGGCCTGGTGTTTGGTCATAAGTTGGTTAGTGTTTCAGGGAGAGTTAGTGTTAGGGTTACTGTGAGAATTAGTGTGAGGGTTACAGAAATGGTAAGTCTAATTCCCCGTTCACACGGTTGGACATTAATCGGACATTCCGACAACAAAATCCATGGATTTTTTCCGACGGATGTTGGCTCAAACTTGTCTTGCATACACACGGTCACACAAAGTTGTCGTAAAATCTGATCGTTCTGAATGTGGTGACGTAATACACGTACGTCAGGACTATAAACGGGGCAGTAGTCAATAGGTTTCGTCTCTTAATTTATTCTGAGCATGCGTGGCACTTTGTGCGTCGGATTTGTATACACACGATCGGAATTTCTGACAACGGATTTTGTTGTCGGAAAATGTTATAGCAAGCTCTCAAACTTTGTGTGTCAGAAAATGTGTGATGGAGCCCACACACGGTCGGAATTTCCGACAACAAGGTCCTATCACACATTTTCCGTCGGAAAATCCGACCGTGTGTACAGGGCATAAGGGTTGAAGGAAGGATTAATGTGAGCAGTTATTGTTAGAGGTGTTAGGATTAGTAAAATGATTAGCATTAGTGTTACAGGGAATTGTGTTAGGGTTCCAGAAAGTGTGCTTCTTAATCCTTCGAATTCTCCTTTTACCTGTTGATTTCCCTAAGCCATGGCATGTTCGTTGGCTACGCTTGCTCTTCCCTGGCCTCCAAATGACTATGTTTGTTGCTTGTGACTATATACTGTGCTTGGTTCTACTTATTCCACCTGACACCTCCAGAGGTGATGAAAAGATGTTCAAAATCCATGCAAGCCCAGTTTACTAGAATTGCATTTCAATGCACCAGGGTCAGGGACTGCAGACCCATAATGTCAAATTTTGTCTGCTGTAATTGCACTTTTGTTAAACACTACTAAAAAAGCCAAGTTCATGTTGGGCTCAGAGGATATGGTAACTAAACAATATGTTGAAACACTTTGTGGAAGAAGACCCTATCTTAAAGACTAACCCTTTAGGATGCTCATCTCAATACGTGGCTGGACCCTCGGCATAGGGTACATCACATACTCTTTCATCCTGGTTTTCTTAGGAGCATCCGCTGGCTCTTCTGAGCCTCCACAACAGCGAATACAAGACGGGTTCCCGATTTCTTGCCATAGGAAAGTTCTCGGTGCAGCTGCATCAGCTGACATGACAGAGATAAAGACGAAGAGTGTTGGGAAATGCATTACAGTTCCTCTCTGCTTTCCTATAAAAAAAGAAAAAATAAACATAGAAAAATTAAAACTAATAATGTAATAACAAGGGAGTAGCAGCAGATTGCTGTTCAGGACTGTACCAGATGAGGGGATTGATAGGGCAACATAACCTTTCCATGTGCATGGGAAGTTAGCAAAGGACGACATTGTGCCCAGGAATAATGTGATGTACCAGCTCCCTATGGAAATTCTCCATGTTCCTTGTTTTAAATAAACGATCAAATAACTTGGCCGTATAATACAAGAATCTCTCATATTTCTCTGGAGATCTATGACCTTATTAGCAGATGTACTGTATTTCACTTCAATAAGCCAGCTGTTGACAATCATATTACCTATATTATTCTCTGGAAGCCCATCCTATTGACACTGTGCTGAATTATGCTCCTGAAATCTGCTACACTACACAATGGCTGGAAACATTGTGTGGAACCACAGCAAATTTGTAGCTTTTATCTCGGTTTTTGTCATTTTAGGGATCTACAGTAGTTATCAATGTTTTTAGCCAAGATCTACAAAATTGTGACCCGAAACTCACACATTTTCACATAATTTTTTTTTTTTTACAAAAGTGTGTACATCTTAGGTGAAAGTTGTGTGAATTGTAGGTTGATCAAGAGAGGATGGGTTTATAACCTCTGTCTAACAGGTTTTTCAGATGACTTACCCTTACTTCCTGTTCCTGTAATTCAACCGGTGCTACTGGGGACAGGAAAGGGGATGACCACAATCAAGAACAAAATCATCTTTTTCATTATTGTAGTGTAAGAACCGCTAGCAGGTTTCTATTACTGTGTCGCCTATAAAGGATTTTTCCCACTAGGGATGAACCGAACACCCCCCGGTTCGGTTTGCACCAGAACCTGCGAATGGACCGAAAATTTGCACGAACGTTAGAACCCCATTGACGTCTATGGGACTCGAACGTTCAAAATCAAAAGTGCTCATTTTAAAGGCTAATTTTCATGGTATTGTCCTATAAATGGTTGGGGGACCCGGGTCCTGCCCCAGGGGACATGTATCAATGCAAAAAAAGTTATAAAAACAGCTGTTTTTTAACGGCATTTAAAACTGCTTGCGGCTTTAATGTAATGTCGGGTCCTGGCAATATGGATGAAAATCAGTGAGACAAACGGCATGGGTACCCCCCAGTCCATTACCAGGCCCTTTGGGTCTTGTATGGATATTAAGGGAAACCCCACACCCAAATTAAAAAAAGGAATGGTGTGGGGCCACCAGGCCCTACATACTCTGAACAGCAGTATACAGGCGGTGCAAACAAGACAGGGACTGTAGGTTTGTTGTTAAGTAGAATCTGTTTGTAATTTTGAACGGGTACATTTTTAACTTGTTTAGCATTTGTTTTGCTGTCTGTGCTCCTCTTCAGAAGATTGAACCTCACTTTTTGTCCCAATGCCAAATGTTTTTTGAAAATTTGGGTTTTTTTGTGAAACAAGGATTGGTGATAAAGCATCAGTGGAAAGGAGAAATGTTTTTCCCATATTAACTCTTACAGGAGAGAATTTCCCTTCCTAGGGGTAGATTTCATCTCACTTCCTGTTGTCTCCTTCCGTTTGCAAGTAGGAGTCGTTTGTAAGTTGGATGTTTGAAAGTAGGGGCCTGCCCTATATACTCAGCAGAAATTTGGGCCTTAGGTGTTGTTGTGGCCACAACACTGTAAGCCCTCACAGGGCCCTGCTGTGAAATATTAGATCAAGAATTGTAATTACATGCCCCTGTTGAACAGGGGCAGAAAAATTGGGCCTTTGGTGGTGGTGGTGCTGGAGCCACAACACTGTAAGTCCTCACTCGCTCTTGGTGGGCGCAGAAACGGCCCCTGCTGTGAAATATTAGATCGAGAATTGTAATTACATGCCCCTGTTGAACAGGGGCTGAAAAATTGGGCCTTAGGCACTGGTGTTGGTGCCACAACACTGCAACCCCTCACAGATACTCTAGTTGGAACTCAGGAACGAGGCCTGCTGCAAAGTATTGCATCAAAAATTGTAATTACACGCCCCTGTTAAACAGAGACTGAAAAATTGGGCCTTAGGCACTGGTGCTGGTGCCACAACACTGCAACCCCTCACAGAAACTCTAGTTGGAACGCAGGAACGAGCCCTGCTGCAAAGTATTGCATCAAAAATTGTAATTAAATTGTGTTAAACAGGGGCTGAAAAATTGGGCCTTAGGCACTGGTGGCGGCGCCCAGAACCAAAAATGTTCTTACAAGCTATCAGCGTGATCATTGAGGAGGAAGAGGATAATTACTCAGGATAGTCACTCAGCATCAGCATAGGCAGTCTTTGAAGGGATCTGAGATTTCAAAAAAAATTATTCAGTTACATCAGCATCAGGTGCTTGGTAGCTGGTGGTGATCCAAGACTGATTCATCTTTATGAAGGTCAGTCGATCGACCGAGTCGGTTGACAGACGCACTCTGTGATCGGTTACAAAGCCTCCAGCAGCACTGAATGTGCGTTCCGAAAGATCACTGGATGCAGGACAGGCCAGTAGCTCAATTGCATACTGTGCAAGCTCTGGCCAGTGATCCATCCTCGAGACCCAGTAACCCAGAGGATTTTCGGTGGGAAAGGTGTCCAAGTCAGATCTTGCCCCTAGGTATTCCTGCACCATGTAAAACAGACGCTGGCGATGGTTGCTGGAACCGATCATACCTTGGGGCTGCGGACTAAAAAATTGTCTGAACGCATCGGTCAGGCGGCCACCTTCTCCAGCGCTCCTTCTTTGACTGACCGAAGCCTCAGCAACACGTTGTCCAGAAACAGGAATTTGTAACCTCCCAGTCTCTGGGAACGCGTTGCACAGACCTTTCTGCAAGGCCTCCTGAAGATGTTTCATCCTCTGCTCCCTCTGCGATGGCAAGATAAGGTCTGCAACCTTACCCTTGTAACGTGGATCAAGGAGGGTTGCCAGCCAGTATTGGTCCTTCTCCTTGATACCACGAATACGAGGATCCTTACGCAGGCTTTGCAGGATCAGGGAGGCCATGCAGCATAGGTTTGCTGAGGCATTCGGTCCGGAGTCCTCTGGGTCACTAAGGACGACATGGTCCGCAGCCACCTCCTCCCAGCCACGTACAAGTCCATGTGTTTCTTGGGACTGATCCCTTAAAGACTGCTGCTGATGCTGAGTGCCAGGCTCCACCTCCATACTGACACAATCCTCCTCCTCCTCTTCCTCGTCCTCTTCCTGTGTGATCGGCGGGCACGCAGGAACACTGTCTGGATAAAGGGGGCCTTGAGAGCTAAGGAAGTCCTCCTCTTCCTGCCTCTGTTCTGCCTCAAGTGCCCTGTCCATTATTCCACGCAGCGTGTGCTCCAACAGGTGGTCAAGGGGGACAGTGTCACTGATGCATGCACTGTCACTGCTCACCATCCTCGTGGCCTTCTCAAATGGTGACAGGACAGTGCATGCATCCCTGATCATGGCCCACTGGCGTGGGGGAAAAAAACAAGCTCCCCTGACCCTGTCCTGGTGCAATAGTCGCACAGGTACTCATTGATGGCCCTCTGCTGCATGTGCAGCCACTGCAGCATGGCCAACGTTGAGTTCCACCTGGTGGGCATGTCACAGATTAGGCGGTTCTTGGGCAGGTTAAACTCCTTTTGGAGGTCCGCCAGCCGAGCACTGGCATTATGTGACCGGCGGAAATGCACACAGACTTTCCTGGCCTGTCTCAGGACATCCTGTAAGCCCGGGTACCTGCCCAAGAATGCTGCACCATCAAGTTAAGGACGTGAGCCAAACGGGGCACATGGGTCATTTGTCCCTGTCGGAGGGCAGAGAGGAGGTTGGTGCCATTGTCTCAAACCACCATTCCTGGCTTAAGTTGGTGTGGTGTCAACCACCTCTGAACCTGCCCCTGCAGAGCTGACAGAACCTCTGCCCCAGTGTGGCTCCTGTCCCCCAAGCATACCAGCTCAAGCACCGCATGGCATCTCTTGGCCTGCGTACTTGCGTAGCCCCTTGAATGCCTATGGAGCACCGCTGGTTCCGAGGACAAATCACAGGAAGAGGCCAGGGAGGAAGAAGAAGAGGAGGGGGAGGAGGAGAGAGGTGTGTCACAATCATTAGTAGTGGCATTTTGGAGGCATGGCAGAACAACCTCCAACACTACTGCACCTTGTCCTGCATCCTTCCCAGCTGCCAGCAGAGTCACCCAATGCGCGGTGAAACTTAGGTTAAGTCCCTGTCCATGCCTGCTGGACCATGAGTCAGCTGTAATATGCACCTTACCGCTGACCGCCCAGTCCAGCGAGGCCAAGACATTGCCTTCCACATGGCGGTAGAGAGCCGGAATCACCTTCTGTGAGAAAAAGTGGCGTTTGGGTACCTGCCACTGAGGAACCGCACATTCCACAAACTCACGGAAGGGGGCAGAGTCTATCAACTGAAAAGGCAGCAGTTGAAGTGCTAGCAATTTTGCCAAGCTAGCATTCAACCGCTGGGCATGTGGATGGCTGGGAGCGAACTTCTTTCAGCGGTGCAGCAGCTGGGGCAGGGAAATTTGCCTGGTAAAAATCTGACGTCGGTGTACCGAAAGCAGATTGCCCACAAGTACTTGGCTATGACACACCTAATTCTACACCTTTATTCCTCTCAGTGCAGGTCTCAGAGAGGACTGAAGGTATAGCGGAGTTGGAGATCTCAGCTGATGAGGAGCAAGGAGAGGTCCTCTTTGTTCTTTGGTGTGGGTCTTTTAGATACGCTTCCAATGCAACTTACTGCGATAGCCAGCTATAAGTGAGGGTGGTGGCAATGTTTTTGTAATCACGTTGGGGTGTGTATTGGTCCAGCAACGCACCAGCACCTTTGCAGCCATTGTGCTATTTGTTGGGTGTCTGGTGTGCCCTGTCCCTTCAGTCCACCTGCCCTCACTTAACCATCAGTATGCATGTGCCTCCACTGTGTCCATTTTTAGTGTTAGGACCACAGATTACAGGGTGCCGTGACATGGCTCTGTGGCTTAAGCATGTGTTTGTAAATGCGTGCGGACTGAACCCCTGTTTTTAACGCGTACAGTTAGACAGGTTAATTGGTTGTCTGCGAGCTGGTGGTAAGTAGGCTTGGAGTTTTTTCCTGGGCATTCCCCAGGTTTTGTTGTTATCTTTTAGATACGCTTGCCAACGAACTGCATGGCAGGTCAACATATGTCTGGTCAAGCATGTGGTGCCCAAGCGGGAGATGTTTTGGCCACGCGAGATACGTTTGAGACATATGTTGCAAATAGCAGCGGTGCGATCTGATGCACTCGTCTCAAAAAAGGCCCACACCAAAGAACTTTTTGAATAACGCGCAGAGACTGCAGCGCCCTGCACATGCGGAGCTTTGGGGTGTGATGCAGTCAGTGTGCTGCCCTTAGGCTGGCCCCTGGAGGGCATCCTGCCTCGTTGGTGATGTGCCTCCTCCTCCTCCTCTCTCCTCAAGCACTCACGTTGAGTCAGTGACCTCATCATCCCCTCCCTCCTCATCACTGGAGCAAACCTGGCAGTATGCTGCAGCAGGGGGAGCATGACTGCCAGACAGATTGCTGTCCTTCTTGGGCACACCCTCTGTCCATGCTCACGTTACTGCCTTCATCTAGCTCAGTATCATCATCAGAGCCTTCCAAACGCTGGGCATCCTCCTGGAGCATGTACCCAACACTGTGGTCAAACAGTTCAAAGGAACTCCTCAGGAGGACATGGTGGGGCTAGGGAAGGAGTCACTGATGACATTGAGCCGAGGGAAGAGGCCGCTGCTTTGCCAGACAAAGTACCCTGAGCATGGGTGAGAGAGAATGAGGAGGATGAGGACGGCTTGGTCATCCACTCGACCAAGTCTTCCGCATGTGTTGGCTCAACATGGCCAGCTGCCGAAAAAAAGGCCAAGCGTGTCCCACGGCCACGTGCTGAGGAGAATGCACCGTCTCCACGACCAGCACTGTTGTCTCTAGACACAACTGCCTGCCTGTAGTATGAGAACACCACCAACCTTCTACAGGTAGCTTTAGCTAAACACTGTGCAGAGCTCGCCAAAAAATAACTTGTAGCTTATTTAGCTGCCTGCGGTAGTGATAGGATCAGGAAAACACCACCAACCTTCTACAGGTAGCTTTAGCTGAACACTGTGCAGAGCTCGCACTACACTAACTTGTAGCTTATTTAGCTGTCTGCGGTTGTGATAGGATCAGGAAAACACCACCAACCTTCTACAGGTAGCTTTAGGTGAACAGTGTGCAGAGCTCGCACTACACTAACTTGTAGCTTATTTAGCTGCCTGCGGTAGTGATAGGATCAGGAAAACACCACCAACCTTCTACAGGTAGCTTTAGCTGAACACTGTGCAGAACTCGCCAAAAAATAACTTGTAGCTTATTTAGCTGCCTGCGGTAGTGATAGGATCAGGAAAACACTACCAACCTTCTACAGGTAGCTTTAGCTGAACACTGTGAGGAGGACGCACTACACTAACTTGTAGCTTTAGCTGAACACTGTGCAGAGGTCGCACTACACTAACTTGTAGTTTTCGCTGAACACTGTGAGGAGGACGCACTACACTAACTTGTAGCTTTAGCTGAACACTGTGCAGAGGTCGCACTACACTAACTTGTAGTTTTAGCTAAACACTGTGAGGAGGACGCACTACACTAACGTGTAGCTTTAGCTGAACACTGTGCAGAGGTCGCACTACACTAACTTGTAGTTTTAGCTGAACACTGTGAGGAGGACGCACCACACTAACTTGTAGCTTTAGCTAAACACTGTGCAGAGGTCGCACTACACTAACTTGTAGTTTTCGCTGAACACTGTGAGGAGGACACACTACACCAACTTGTAGCTTTAGCTGAACACTGTGAGGATGATGCACTACCCTAACTTGTAGCTTTAGCTGAACACTGTGCAGAGGTCACATTAAACTAACTTGTAGCTTGAGCTGAACACTGTGAGGAGGACGAACTACACTAAATTGTAGCTTTAGCTGAACACTGTGCAGAGGTCGCACTACACTAACTTGTAGCTTTAGAGGAGGACGCACTACACTAACTTGTAGCTTTAGCTGAACACTGTGCAGAGGTCGCACTACACTAACTTGTAGTTTTCGCTGAACACTGTGAGGAGGACACACATATATATATATGTACTGATACTGCAGCTAGCAAAATCAACTGCCTGCCTGTAGTATGAGAACACCACCAACCTTCTACAGGTAGCTTTAGCTAAACACTGTGCAGAGCTCGCCAAAAAATAACTTGTAGCTTATTTAGCTGCCTGTGGTAGTGATAGGATCAGGAAAACACCACCAACATTCTACAGGTAGCTTTAGCTGAACACTGTGCAGAGCTCGCACTACACTAACTTGTAGCTTATTTAGCTGCCTGCGGTAGTGATAGGATCAGGAAAACACCACCAACCTTCTATAGGTAGCTTTAGCTGAACACTGTGCAGAGCTCGCTAAAAAATAACTTGTAGCTTATTTAGCTGCCTGCGGTAGTGATAGGATCAGGAAAACACTACCAACCTTCTACAGGTAGCTTTAGCTGAACACTGCGCAGAGCTCGCAAAAAAATAACTTGTAGGTTTAGCTGAACACTGTGAGGAGGACGCACTACACTAACTTGTAGCTTTAGCTGAACACTGTACAGAGGTCGCACTACACTAACTTGTAGTTTTCGCTGAACACTGTGAGGAGGACGCACTACACTAACTTGTTGCTTTAGCTGAACACTGTGCAGAGGTCGCACTACACTAACTTGTAGTTTTAGCTAAACACTGTGAGGAGGACGCACTACACTAATGTGTAGCTTTAGCTGAACACTGTGCAGAGGTCGCACTACACTAACTTGTAGTTTTAGCTGAACACTGTGAGGAGGACGCACTACACTAACTTGTAGCTTTAGCTGAACACTGTACAGAGGTCACACTACACTAACTTGTAGCTTTAGCTGAACACTGTGAGGATGATGCACTACCCTAACTTGTAGCTTTAGCTGAACACTGTGCAGAGGTCACATTAAACTAACTTGTAGCTTTAGCTGAACACTGTGAGGTGGACACACTACACCAACTTGTAGCTTTAGCTGAACAATGTGAGGAGGACGCACTACCCTAACTTGTAGCTTTAGAGAAGGACGCACTACACTAACTTGTAGGTTTAGCTGAACACTGTGCAGAGGTCGCACTACACTAACTTGTAGTTTTCGCTGAACACTGTGAGGAGGACACACATATATATATGTACTGATACTGCAGCTAGCAAAATCAACTGCCTGCCTGTAGTATGAGAACACCACCCTTCTACAGGTAGCTTTAGCTAAACACTGTGCAGAGCTTGCCAAAAAATAACTTGTAGCTTATTTAGCTGCCTGTGGTAGTGATAGGATCAGGAAAACACCACCAACCTTCTACAGGTAGCTTTAGCTGAACACTGTGCAGAGCTCGCACTACACTAACTTGTAGCTTATTTAGCTGCCTGCGGTAGTGATAGGATCAGGAAAACACCACCAACCTTCTACAGGTAGCTTTAGGTGAACACTGTGCAGAGCTCGCACTACACTAACTTGTAGCTTATTTAGCTGCCTGCGGTAGTGATAGGATCAGGAAAACACCACCAACCTTCTATAGGTAGCTTTAGCTGAACACTGTGCAGAGCTCACCAAAAAATAACTTGTAGCTTATTTAGCTGCCTGCGGTAGTGATAGGATCAGGAAAACACCACCAACCTTCTACAGGTAGCTTTAGCTGAACACTGTGCAGAGCTCGCAAAAAATAACTTGTAGGTTTAGCTGAACACTGTGAGGAGGACGCACTACACTAACTTGTAGCTTTAGCTGAACACTGTGCAGAGGTCGCACTACACTAACTTGTAGTTTTAGCTAAACACTGTGAGGAGGACGCACTACACTAACGTGTAGCTTTAGCTGAACACTCTGCAGAGGTCGCACTACACTAACTTGTAGTTTTCGCTGAACACTGTGAGGAGGACACACATATATATATATGTACTGATACTGCAGCTAGCAAAATCAACTGCCTGCCTGTAGTATGAGAACACCACCAACCTTCTACAGGTAGCTTTAGCTAAACACTGTGCAGAGCTCGCCAAAAAATAACTTGTAGCTTATTTAGCTGCCTGTGGTAGTGATAGGATCAGGAAAACACCACCAACATTCTACAGGTAGCTTTAGCTGAACACTGTGCAGAGCTCGCACTACACTAACTTGTAGCTTATTTAGCTGCCTGCGGTAGTGATAGGATCAGGAAAACACCACCAACCTTCTATAGGTAGCTTTAGCTGAACACTGTGCAGAGCTCGCTAAAAAATAACTTGTAGCTTATTTAGCTGCCTGCGGTAGTGATAGGATCAGGAAAACACTACCAACCTTCTACAGGTAGCTTTAGCTGAACACTGCGCAGAGCTCGCAAAAAATAACTTGTAGGTTTAGCTGAACACTGTGAGGAGGACGCACTACACTAACTTGTAGCTTTAGCTGAACACTGTACAGAGGTCGCACTACACTAACTTGTAGTTTTCGCTGAACACTGTGAGGAGGACGCACTACACTAACTTGTTGCTTTAGCTGAACACTGTGCAGAGGTCGCACTACACTAACTTGTAGTTTTAGCTAAACACTGTGAGGAGGACGCACTACACTAACGTGTAGCTTTAGCTGAACACTGTGCAGAGGTCGCACTACACTAACTTGTAGTTTTAGCTGAACACTGTGAGGAGGACGCACTACACTAACTTGTAGCTTTAGCTGAACACTGTGCAGAGGTCACACTACACTAACTTGTAGCTTTAGCTGAACACTGTGAGGATGATGCACTACCCTAACTTGTAGCTTTAGCTGAACACTGTGCAGAGGTCACATTAAACTAACTTGTAGCTTTAGCTGAACACTGTGAGGAGGACACACTACACCAACTTGTAGCTTTAGCTGAACAATGTGAGGAGGACGCACTACCCTAACTTGTAGCTTTAGAGAAGGACGCACTACACTAACTTGTAGGTTTAGCAGAACACTGTGCAGAGGTCGCACTACACTAACTTGTAGTTTTCGCTGAACACTGTGAGGAGGACACACATATATATATGTACTGATACTGCAGCTAGCAAAATCAACTGCCTGCCTGTAGTATGAGAACATCACCAACCTTCTACAGGTAGCTTTAGCTAAACACTGTGCAGAGCTTGCCAAAAAATAACTTGTAGCTTATTTAGCTGCCTGTGGTAGTGATAGGATCAGGAAAACACCACCTACCTTCTACAGGTAGCTTTAGCTGAACACTGTGCAGAGCTCGCACTACACTAACTTGTAGCTTATTTAGCTGCCTGCGGTAGTGATAGGATCAGGAAAACACCACCAACCTTCTACAGGTAGCTTTAGGTGAACACTGTGCAGAGCTCGCACTACACTAACTTGTAGCTTATTTAGCTGCCTGCGGTAGTGATAGGATCAGGAAAACAGCACCAACCTTCTATAGGTAGCTTTAGCTGAACACTGTGCAGAGCTCACCAAAAAATAACTTGTAGCTTATTTAGCTGCCTGCGGTAGTGATAGGATCAGGAAAACACCACCAACCTTCTACAGGTAGCTTTAGCTGAACACTGTGCAGAGCTCGCAAAAAATAACTTGTAGGTTTAGCTGAACACTGTGAGGAGGACGCACTACACTAACTTGTAGCTTTAGCTGAACACTGTGCAGAGGTCGCACTACACTAACTTGTAGTTTTAGCTAAACACTGTGAGGAGGACACACTACACTAACGTGTAGCTTTAGCTGAACACTCTGCAGAGGTCGCACTACACTAACTTGTAGTTTTCGCTGAACACTGTGAGGAGGACACACTACACCAACTTGTAGCTTTAGCTGAACACTGTGAGGAGGATGCACTACCCTAACTTGTAGCTTTAGCTGAACACTGTGCAGAGGTCACACTAAACTAACTTGTAGCTTTAGCTGAACACTGTGAGGAGGATGCACTACACTAACTTGTAGCTTTAGCTGAACACTGCAGAGGTCTCACTACACTAACTTGTAGTTTTAGCTGAACACTGTGAGGAGGACGCCCTACACTATCTTGTAGCTTTAGCTGAACACTGTGCAGAGGTCGCACTACACTAACTTGTAGTTTTTGCTGAACACTGTGAGGAGGACACACATATATATATGTACTAATACTGCAGCTAGCAAAATCAACTGCCTGCCTGTAGTATGAGAACACCACCAACCTTCTACAGGTAGCTTTAGCTAAACACTGTGCAGAGCTTGCCAAAAAATAACTTGAAGCTTATTTAGCTGCCTGCGGTAGTGATAGGATCAGGAAAACACCACCAACTTCTACAGGTAGCTTTAGCTGAACACTGTGCAGAGCTTGCACTACACTAACTTGTAGCTTATTTAGCTGCCTGTGGTAGTGATAGGATCAGGAAAACATCACCAACCTTCTACAGGTAGCTTTAGGTGTACACTGTGCAGAGCTCGCACTGCACTAACTTGTAGCTTATTTAGCTGCCTGCGGTAGTGATAGGATCAGGAAAACACCACCAACCTTCTACAGGTAGCTTTAGCTGAACACTGTGCAGAGCTCGCCAAAAAATAACTTGTAGCTTGTTTAGCTGCCTGCGGTAGTGATAGGATCAGAAAAACACCACCAACCTTCTACAGGTAGCTTTATCTGAACACTGTGCAGAGCTCGCAAAAAATAACTTGTGGTTTTCGCTGAACACTGTGAGGAGGACACACTACACCAACTTGTAGCTTTAGCTGAACACTGTGAGGAGGATGCACTACCCTAACTTGTAGCTTTAGCTGAACACTGTGCAGAGGTCACACTAAACTAACTTGTAGCTTTAGCTGAACACTGTGAGGAGGACGCACTACACTAACTTGTAGCTTTAGCTGAACACTGTGCAGAGGTCGCACTACACTAACTTGTAATTTTCGCTGAACACTGTGAGGAGGACACACTACACCAACTTGTAGCTTTAGCTGAACACTGTGAGGAGGACGCACTACCCTAACTTGTAGCTTTAGAGGAGGATGCACTACACTAACTTGTAGCTTTAGCTGAACACTGTGCAGAGGTCGCACTACACTAACTTGTAGTTTTCACTGAACACTGTGAGGAGGACACACTATACCAACTTGTAGCTTTAGCTGAACACTGTGAGGAGAATGCACTACCCTAACTTGTAGCTTTAGCTTAACAATGTGCAGAGGTCACACTAAACTAACTTGTAGCTTTAGCTGAACACTGTGAGCAGGACGCACTACACTAACTTGTAGCTTTAGCTGAACACTGTGTAGAGGTCTCACTACACTAACTTGTAGTTTTAGCTGAACACTGTGCAGAGGTCGCACTACACTAACTTGTAGTTTTCGCTGAACACTGTGAGGAGAACACACTACACCAACTTGTAGCTTTAGCTGAACACTGTGAGGAGGACGCACTACCCTAACTTGTAGCTTTAGCTGAACACTGTGCACTACACTAACTTGTAATTTTAGCTGAACACTGTGCAGAGGTCACACTAAACTAACTTGTAGCTTTAACTGAACACTGAGGAGGACTACACTAACTGTAAATAGTCTAGCTGCCTGACTGTGGTACTAATAGGATCAAAAGAACACCAGCAATTTTCTTCAGGTAGCTGTAAATATGTAACAAGACAAGCCTGCCTGTCAGTAGGAGGATAACAGGAACGGATATAGCTAAACTGAATACAGTGTATATATATATATATATATATATATATATATGCAACACCTGGGATGCATATATATACACAATACACTGTAAGTGCAGCTAACTCACTGACTGTGCTGCCTAATCTAGCTAACTCAAATAAAATGACACTGTCTCTCTCTCTCTCTCTAAGCACGCCGGTACACACTACACAGGGCCACCGTGCAGGCAGCCTTATATAGTGTGGGGCATGTTCTAAACCCCCTGAGCCATAATTGGCCAAAGCCACCCTGGCTTTGGCCAATTACAGCTCTCTCTACCGACGGTGCTGTGATTGGCCAAGCATGCGGGTCATAGTGCATGCTTGGCCAATCATCAGCCAGCAATGCACTGCGATGCCGCAGTGAATTATGGGCCGTGAAGCGCCACACGAATTTGGCGCGAACGGCCCATATCGTTCACAATTCAACGAACGATCGAACATCCCTATTTCCCACACTTCCCACCTCAGAAACCAGTAACAAAGGCTAACAGGGAATGTAACTTACTAATATTGAGACCCTAAACCTCAACTTTAACCCTAATCTTCAACCCAACAACATAAAGTAAACCCTAAGCTGTATGTAAAGCCAAAACCTTTTTTTTTTTTGATGGAGTAAAACCGCATCTGGATTGTACTCAAGAGGGAGTTTGACCCTCTCCATTTTGTTCTGGTGTCCACTGTCTCCAGAGCAGAATGTAATGGGATAGTAAAAAGTATTAAACAGGAGCTAAGGGTAAATTTTTCCATAGGTTAACATGTTCTGATGACAGCTGCCTAGTTGGAGGTATCTTTTGGCTTTGGCAAGATCTTTGACTACCTGCCGAGTCTCTGGGATATGAAATGAAGGGCAATCTCCCTGACAGCACATGTGACAGTGACCTAACCATTTTCAATTCTATCCTAAACTACTTAACCGTTGGCTTTTTTTTGCACTTTAGGATTTACACTAATCCTAAACTTCAGACCAACTCCAAACCATAATGGTCACAACCTTAACTCTTCCTCCAATTCTTACTCCTCAACCTAAACTCTAAACCCTATTCCTAAACCTACTGTATCCCTCATTTCTTAAACTGACAGTCACTTAGCCAAAATCACAATTGGTTTGTCAAATCTATCTCATTTTATTTCCTGCGTGCCAACAAACACGCCTTGGGAGGGGGGGGGTGTCATCTATCAGACAGGTTAAAGAGACCCTGTCACCAGCTTAAAAAATTGCAGTTAAAAGCACAGGGAAAAAAACAAGCATTTTATATGTTGATTTGTTGATTTGCTGCATAAAATGATTTGCTGTTTTTTTCTTTCCATACATGATTTTTGTTCACTTACAATGTGCCTTTGAACTTGTTACCGCAGGAGAGTCACGTCCCTACCATAAGCCCCTCTGTCATTCCAGATCCTAGCCCTCTCCTGTCCTGGGAGTGTCTAATTACTCTCTGGGCTGACCCAGCTCCTTTGCCCCTCCCTCCATCTCCCATTTATTTATTTTAGGCACTTTACATGTATATTCTATATTCACATCAGTCCCTGCTTTCAAGGAGCTTACACTCTAATGCCGCGTACACACGACCGGACTTGACCCCATACTTGGTTCGGCAGACCGGAGTCCGTCAAATAATTCGATCATGTGTGGGCTCCAGCGGACTTTTTTTCCCCAAAAGTTCGATGGACCTAGAAATGAAACATGTTTCAAATCTTTTCGACGGACTCCGGTCGAAAAGTCCGCTCGTCTGTATGCTAGTCTGACGGACAAAAACCGACGCTAGGGCAACTATTGGCTACTGGCTATCAACTTCCTTGTTTTAGTCCGGTCGTATGTCATCACGTACGAATCCGTCGGACTTTGGCTGATCGTGTGTAGACAAGTCCGTTCATTCGTAAAGTCCGTCGTAAAGTCCGTCAAAAAGTCCGTAGGACAAAGTCTGCCGTAAAGTCCGCTCGTGTGTACGCGGCATAAGGATCCTAATGCCGCGTACACACGACCGGACTTTCCAGCAAACTGGGTCCGACGGTCTTCCAGACGGACTTTCGGCGGAATTTCCGATGGACTTTCAAAACAAATGGACTTGACCACAAATGAACGGACTAAGTCCGTTCGTAAGTCCGTTCGTTTTGAACGTGATGACGTAAACGGGCTAAAACAAGGAAGTTCAATAGCCAGTAGCCAATAGCTTCCCTTGCGTCGTATTTGGTCCATCGGACCAGCACACAGACGAAAGTATTTCCTGATTTAAGTCCGTCGGAATTGAGTCCGTCGGATAGATTTGAAACCTGTTCTATTTCTAGGTCCGTTGGATTTTTCCCCCGAAAAACAAACGGATTAGCCCACATACGATCGGATTGTCCGACGGACTATCTGCCGGAAAGTCCAGTTGTGTGTACGCGGCATAACTCTCTTTCATGCATATACTAGTGCCAATTTAGACAGGAGCCAATTAACCTACCAGCATACCTTTGGAGTGTGGGAGGACACCCACGCAGGCACAAGTGCTATCCACTTAGCCATTGTGCCCCCATTATTTTTTTATGTACGTAGCTGCCAGGAAGGAAGTAAAGGGAAATACTATAGTATGTTACTGTGTCTGCTGACATTACCTGAAAGTTGGCAGTACCCAACAGCAGTCTCAGGGCTTTCGGATGTCTACACAAGGGGGGTTTTTACTGGTAAATAACATGGGTAAAATACAATAGTATACAAATAATTTCTACCTTTGTTAAAATTAGTGGTCTATCGACAGGGTTTCTCTAAAGTGGACCTGAACTTAAAAAGTGAAGATTTGCTATATTATAGTAGACATGTGCGTAGTCAATAAATTAGTTTCGGTTCGTTCCATTCCATTTCGTATTAGCCGTTAATTCGTATTTCATAATTCGTGTCCGAAATTCAATTTGGATTCGTACGAAATACGAATTTTCGTTAGGTTCGTTAACTTTTCGTAACAATTACGAATGTTCGTTATGATGAATTTATCATTATGAGGGGCTCCCACCATCCCTGTGCTGTGCTGACTTCCTGGGTTTTTTAACTTCATCATAACGAATAATCATAATTAATGAACATTCTTATTTTCTTATTTTGTCCGATTCTGAATCTCCCATCGACTACCAGTACCAGTCTCCCACTCCCATATTAAAAAAGGTCATTTTCCCAACCCTCACTCAGCAGCAGAAGAAAACCTCTGATTGGTCAACAAAACACCAGTCACGTTTCCGTTGTACCGGGAATTGGATCCGAAATTCGTAAACGAAATTTCGAATTTCGTACAAAATTCGGAAGCATAGCAATTCGTATTTCGGATCCTCCCGAATGTACGAATTTACGGAAATTCGTACGAATTTTTGATTCGTACGAAACTAATCGCACATGTCTATATTATAGGGAACATCTCAAAATATTCATTGTGCCTAAGCAGGACCTCAAAAAATCTACCCTTTGTCCTGAATTTTTACTGTAAAAATAACATTGCACTTTCTGTGCCTAGGCACTACATTGTCTACAGCCTTGTAGCTGTATGTCTGCAGTGTGAAATCATTTAAAGCAGTGGTCTGAAAACTATGGCCCACAGGCCGGATGTGGCCCTTTGCTTGCCTTCTTTTGGTCCCTGGAGCACCATGGCATCCACTGACACCAATGATGGGGCACCATTCCTCCAACAGACACCAATGGCGGGGCACCAGTCCTCCCACAGATACTAATGATGGGGCACCAGTCCTCCCACAGATACCAATGATGGAGCACCATTCCTTCCACAGACACCAATGATAGGGTACCATTCCTCCCATAGACACCAACAATGGTGCACCATTCCTACCTTAAATACCAACAATGAGGCACCAATTCTTCCACTGATACCAACAATAGGGAACTTTTTCCACTAAAAGCAATGATGGGGCACTGTGGGCTCTCACTGACACCACAGCATTTTCTAATCCCACAGGCCAAAGTCTGGCCTCTCTAAGGCCTCAAGAACAGTAAACTGGCCCCTTTTTCATATAGTTTGGAAACCCCTGATCTAAAGCATTGCCGCCTCTAACTGATAGTCTCAGGAGCTTTGGAGTGAGATTTGGTGATATCTTGCTGCTCACTGTTCTCCAAGCTGGAAAGGAAGTTGTACTTGAGCGCCTGCAGTGCAAGCATCTCTTTACTTCTACATTATACATTTTTCAGATCTGTGATTCTTCCACTTCTCCTACTGCTTTATGATCACTACTCTGTAAGGGAGCAGTTTTGTTTGCCTGTGACATGAGGAATCAAAGCCCTGCCTCTACGAAGATCAGCTGCAAAGAGAACAAAGTCCTTTGTTGTCTGCTTGTCTTTTTTGAGCACAGCTTCTATAGTTCAAATCCTCTTTAAAGAACTTGTCCTAGCAGCTATCATTTGCCCCAAGATGAAGGAACTTTGAAGCAACAGTCTTTATTGCTCTCCCCTACTCCCGTACACTGCAACATCGGCAGAAGCACCAAATCACAACTATGCTCTGTGCTCAGAACATGACCGATTCAGAACAACAGACTCTTGATAATAACAGAGCATATTTCTGCTGCTACATTTCCTCTGACCTCTGACGGGACAAAGCCCTTCTCTAATTGCAGTTGTTTCGCCAAGATACATTTTTCAAAGTCCCGCTGTTACAGTTAAAAAATGCCCTTTCATTTCAGAACACAGCAAATAACATTTTTCTTCCTTTAAAATTGGTATTTGCCTGAAGCATCCGTCAATCCAGCTAATAAGAGCAGCCTGAGTACATTCAAACAGCATCCAAACCCTGTAGCTGGAGGACATGGTCCACTTAGATCCCATGTGCTATCAGCGAAGTCTTTGAAAAACAGTATTATCCATTCTTGGAGTGTTATGCTCGGAGGCAGCAGACACATCACAGATTGGGAGGACTGATTCTTAGGTTTCTCCAGCAGGTGGGCACCTCCTGTTCAAAAGTTAACTTCACAAGAGAAGTTCTTGTTGAGGTGTTCCAAGAAAGAGTTTGGAAAAAAGACTTTGGTTCCTTCTCCACATGGTGCACACATGCTGGATGTACGTAAGGGAAATAGAAGAAAAGGAAACAGACTGCTTTTCATCGCCATTGCTTTGTTATGCCATTTGAAGAGGCGATGGGCTTTAAAGTATATTTGTATTTCTGCTCTAAGCCCTTGTTCACAGGTGTGTGATTTTTCATATGTCATACTTATTAGAACATCGCACAACAAGAGGAATCCCAACATTTCCTATGGTGCCTGTTCACATCTATGTGATTTTTAGAAGTTTAATTCATCTCTGAGCCAGCATTTCAGTCCAGACCGTATATAGTGACCTAAACATCCTTCTGGAGAGAAAAGCAGATCAAGGCATTTGGGGGGGGGGGGGGGGTACTGAAAGGGTAGGCAGCCGTTTGAGAGGTGGAGATCTACTGTACCTGAACAACATGAATTAGATCAAAGATCACCGGGGTTCAGCACCCTTTTCTTTAAAGAATAAATTACCTAGCAAGGCCTAACTAAATAGTGAGGAAGAAGTAGTGGACAGTGTTAGTCAGTAGAGTAGTCAACAGTGTCAGTAGGGCTGTAGATGGTGTCAGTAGGCCATGGATGGTGTCAGTAGGTCAGTGGTCTTTGTCAGAAGGGCAGTGGATTTTGTCAGTAGGGCAGAGGACTATGTCTGTAGGGCAATGGATGGTGTCAGTAGGGCATGGATGGTGTCAGTAGGGCAGTGGATGGTGTCAGTAGAGCAATGGACAGTGTCAGCAGGTCAGTGGACTTTGTGAGTAGAGCAGAGGACAGTATCAGTATAGCAGTGGATGGTGTCAGTAGGGCAATGGATGGTGTCAGTAGGTCAGTAGACTTTGTTAGTAGGGCAGAGGACAGTATCAGTAGGGCAGTGGAAAGTGTCATTAGTTTTTACACTTTTCTATTTTTTACAGTTTTTTGTAGCAGACCTGTTGGGGGGCACCTGATATCTCTACTTTGAGACACAGAAAGGTGATTGAGGACACAGTCCTCAGTCTGCATCTCTGCAGCCTCAGCTGCACTCACAGAATAAACAGGATGGGCTCTGCACAGTCTCCCTGTTCATTCACAAACTGAAGCATTGTAAGCACAGTTTACTATGCTTCTGTTATGAATGGACACATTGAGAGATCAGTACCAATGTCATTTACCAGTTCTTTCCCCCACTCTCCATCCTGAAGATTACCCGCAACAGCAAGCAAGAGAGGAGTGGAAGGGAAGTCGGAAGCTCTGCAAGGGGGGAACCAGGGGAGCACACAGGGAGGCCCGGGCAGCAGAAGGAAGGGGAACCTGGACAAGAGCGGGGGCAGCATTTACTAGAACCGATCCCCTGTATTTTTCTCCTGTGGAAGCTGAATGCTGGCAGGGGGGAGAGGAGGAGAAGCCAACTTTTAGCTGCTGAAGGAGGAAAATATAGGGATCAGTTTGAGTAAATTCTCCTAAACAGGCTCCAGGGGTCGGCATGGAAGAAATGTGATCTACCCGTCACCTGCCAATGATCGACAGGTATATCGTGAATAAATGAAAATAAAAATCGAAGTGTGTATGGCCACCACTAGGAAATCAGTTGCTCTTAAAGAGGAGCTCCAGCCCCCTCCAAAAAATTTCAAGACAGCACCTATAAATACTGTAGCTGCTGACTTTTAATATTAGGACACTTACCTGTCCAGGGGTCCTGCGATTTCGGCACCCCAGCCAATTTTTCAATTGGCTCTTGTGTGCTGCCGCTGTCATTCCTTGTAAGAGGAAACTGGTAGTGAAGTCTTGTGGATTCACAGCCGGTTCCCTACTGCACATGGGTGAAGGGCGCTGCGCTTTGTGAATGGCCTACGGCGGGGAAAGAAGGAGGGGGGCTGAACTTCCGGGGGAACTTGCCGCGGTGAGGTTCCCCGGTAGTGGTGACGGGGACCTGTCAAAAACAGGTACCTGTTCCCCCCTCTCCCCAGAATGGTGCCAAATGTGGCTGTGGAGGGGGGGAGGCAGCAAACAAGTGGAGCTTCCCCTTGGGGTGGAGCTCTGTTTTAAATCAGCCCTCGCCTAAGTCTTATGTATTTGAGAAGCAAGCCAGGCAGACCAATAAGAATAATGTATTCTGTTCAGGATGCGCTACTAATGTGTTTAATAAGAGAATGAAGGGTTTGCAGTGTGTCTGCGATGATCTGGGTATGGATATAATACATTTTTGACGCCTTTATAATACATGTGTGATGGGTTTGATCAACACTTGTTAGAAGGAAAAAAAAAACAGTTTATTTGAATCTTACAAGGTCATTGTGTTGTACACATCTCAAACTCATGTCAGACACATTGTTAATGCATTTCCATTTACAAAAATAAAAGCAGATGGAGCGTGATCAAGGGCTTGTGTGCATGGAATTTGGAAATGCCTTTGAGATGTCTTTGCCTTGTGCTTACATATGTTTGCCATCCATCCACATTGCCTTATATTGGGGGGTGGGGGAGCACAAATCTAGCACTGGATTTAGTTCTCTAATGCCGCGTACACACGATCGGACATTCCGACAACAAAATCCTGGATTTATTTCCGACGGATGTTGGCTCAAACTTGTCTTGCAAACACACGGTCGCACAAATGTTGTCGGAAACGCGGTGATGTACAACACGTACGACGAGCCGAGAAAAATGAAGCTCAATAGCCAGTGCGGCTCTTCTGCTTGATTCCGAGCATGCGTGGAATTTTGTGCGTTGGAATTGTGTACATACGATTGGAATTTCCGACAACGGATTTTGTTGTTGGAAAATTTGAGAACCAACTCTCAAATTTTTGTTGTCGGAAATTCTGACAACAAATGTCCAATGGAGCCTACACACGGTCGGAATTTCTGATAACAAGCTCACATCGAACATTTGTTGTCGGAAATTCCGACCGTGTGTGCGCAAAATTACACTTTCAGGTATGTATTACCTCTCACAGAGATCCCAGTAATCCCCCTGACTAGTCCATCATCTGCTTTTCTCTGCAGAAGGACAAAGCCAACTTTGCTCAGGCATCATTCATGGTCATCATCTTATTTCTGGACTGGGATGCTGGCTCAGAGATAACACAATCATGTAATTCTGGTGCCTGTTCACTTCTTGGTTGTGTTTTGTGTGTTGTGTCTTTGTTGATGACATACATCAGCCCCTGCTAAACTATATCACTGTGTGACTTAAAGTGGACCTTTACCCCCACCCTCAAAAGCACAACTATCCATGCTAAATGCAACATCATCAAAGTCATATGTACATTAAGGGCTATTTAAAGCGGTTGTATACCCGCTTGCTTTTTTTTTTTCCTACACCTGCAAGGGAAAAGGCATAATGAGCTAGTATGCACCGCATACTAGCTCATTATGAGATACTTACCTTAGAACGAGGCGCCGGCATCTCACCTGGTCCACGCCGAGGGAGCTGACATTTCCCCTCGGCGTGTCTTCTGGGTATCGCAGCTCCGGCGCTGTGAGTGGCCGGAGCCGTGATGTCGTCACTCCCGCGCATGCGCGCGGGAGACTTCTGTCCGGCAAGCCCAGGAGTTTGCCGGGCTGTCAGCTGAGAATCCCCTGTGCGCATGCGCCGCTGCAGTCAGCGGCTCATTGCGAGGGGAATATCTCCCAAACCGTACAGGTTTAGGAGATATTTGTTTTACCTACAGGTAAGCCTTATTATAGGCTTACCTGTAGGTAAAAGTTAAAAAAAAAGGTATACAACCGCTTTAACACTTTCACCTACTGCTGCACCTCTGAACAGCGATCTGTGATGGATGAAATTTCAGAGGGCGCTTGACAGGCATTGAGGAGGTGATATGGCACCTCCTTACTGCCAGCTTTAAACCTAAAAATATTAACCCACTGCACCGTAACATGAATAAGAGGGTGGTGTTCTACCTGACCAGCCAGTGTGACACAGAGATATGGAGCGGCCTCAGCCTGTCTCCACTATTGAACTGGTCGATGCCGCCAAATTTTCGGCCCGTGTGTATCAGCAGACTGATGACATCATCTCAACCCAGGCAAAGCCAATGGAATTTTGCAATGGTAAAAGTTGAAGCTTTTTTTTTTGTAACCACTTGCCGACTACACTATAGCTGAAAGACAGCTACAGTGTGGTCATCCAGTTGGTCATACATGGTGACTGATGTAAATATGAAAAACGTTGGATTTTTGATCCTGTGTGTGGCCACTCCTCCTTTGGATGTCACTTAGTTCTACACCAGAGGGGTGCCAATAAAGGAATGGAATCTGTCAGAGCTTTGCTATATGTACGCTGTACTGATGATTAGCATGATGTCATGGTGAGGATAGGTCATTTACAGAACCGCTTTACAAGGAAAGAGCATAAAAGCTGTATGGGCCCTTTAACAGCTCATCATTTCAAAATAGAAATGAATGTTTTAGTTAAATGAAAATTGTGGTTATCAGAGTTCCTCTTAAATACCCCGGTAATCCTCTCCAGGAAGACTGACCACACTTATTGCTTCATCCCTTCATTAAGAGGTGACAATGGGCAGTAGAATTTTCCTGATATTTCCCAGAACTTCCTGTGTCTCTGACCTTGAGAACAACTAGACAAATCATACTAGATTACAGCTGGGAGTGCAGTGGAATGGAATGCGGCTCGTTAGGAATGTTGATATCCTCCATTGTAACAAAATATTGAGAAAAATCAAAATGCTAGAAAAAGTATAATACAAATACTAATAATTTAGAATGGGAAAACTGTGCATGGTTACAGATTTTTTTTAACATTTTTTTTTTAACTTTCATCTTCAGTCTTGGGGGGGGGGGGTGATTTATTAGGCTGGGGTAGATGTGGGGGGCGGGGTTGTTGTTTATTAGTTTGGAAAAAGTGGGGAGAGGGGTATTAGGTCATCAGTTTAGAATGGGATAAAGAAATCGTGAGTCATCAATCTGAGGTGGGTAAGGAGGAGATGTGGGTCATTAGCCTGCGATGGAAGGAGGGGATGTGGGTCATTAGCCTGCGATGGAAGGAGGGGATGTGGGTCATTAGCCTGCGATGGAAGGAGGGGATGTGGGTCATTAGCCTGCGATGGAAGGAGGGGATGTTGGTCATTAGCCTGCGATGGAAGGAGGATATGTGGGACATTAGCCTGCGATGTAAGGAGGATTTGTGGGTCATTAGCCTGCGATGGAAGGAGGATTTGTGGGACATTAGCCTGCGATGGAAGGAGGGGATGTTGGTCATTAGCCTGCGATGGAAGGAGGATTTGTGGGTCATTAGCCTGCGATGGAAGGAGGATTTGTGGGTCACTAGCCTGCGATGGAAGGAGGATTTGTGGGTCATTAGCCTGCGATGGAAGGAGGGGATGTGGGTCATTAGCCTGTGTAGCCAGGGTTGGCTATTTTCTGTGTTACTAATGTGGGGTTGGCTCCCTCTAGTGTTTGCTGGACTCTATGTGTCAATTTCCTTTTTCCTGTGATAGGATTCAGAGCAAAGCATCATGGGATGTGTAGTTCAGAATGCTGAAGTGAGTATGCCAGCGGGACTGATCTGAACTACAATTAACAGAATGCTGAGTTGACAGAACAGATTGTTGGGAAAGGATATACAAGGGGCTGGCACGGCCTGGATTAGCCTCTCGGGATGCCGTTTGACTCTGCCAGCAGGAGGTCTGTGTGACAGTGAGTTGCTGATGATTTGCGGCCTACACAGCAGGGAGCCCGACAGCTATACCCAGAAGGACCTCTGCAGACAGCATCGCTTCCTCCTTGCAGCGGACCAGAGGGTGTTCCAGGTCATCCAAGGACACCTGCAATTCAAATCCCAGTGGGCTCCAGCGTGGTGCAGCGGGCGCCATTTCCCAGAGCCAGGATACAGAGAGAGAGAGTTCCTGCTAGAGTCCTCTCATCATCTGCATCGTTTGCCTACTGTATCTGAGTTCCAGAGTGGTGAGCGGGCCTAGTCCTTCTTATTGTTAACCACTTCAGCCCCGGAAGGATACCCCCTTCCTGACCAGAGCACTTTTTGCGATACGGCACTGCGTCGCTTTAACTGACATTTGCACAGTCGTGCAACGTTGCACCCAAACAAGTCCTTTTTTCCCACAAATAGAGCTTTCTTTTGGTGGTATTTGATCACCTCTGCGGTTTTTATTTTTTGCGCTATAAACAAAGAAAGAGCGACAATTTTGAAAAAAAGCAATATTTTTTATTTTTTGCTATAATAAATATCCCCAAAAAATATATATAAAAAAATGTCTTTCTCAGTTTAGGCCGATATGTATTCTTCTACATATTTTTGGTAAAAAAAAATATCACAATAAGCGTATATTGATTGGTTTGCGCAAAGTTATAGCGTCTTCAGAATAGGGGATAGATTTATGGCATGTTTATTATTAATTTTCTTTATTAGTAATGGCAGCGATCTGCGATTTTTATCGTGACTACGACATTATGGCAGATACAATGGACAATTTTTAACACTATTTTGGGACCATTGTCATGTATACAGCGATCAGTGCTATAAAAATGCACTGATTACTGTGTAAATGACGCTAGCAGGGAAGGGGTTAAACACTAGGGGGCGATCAAGGGGTTAAGTATGTCCTAGGGAGTAATTCTAACTGTGGGGGGGGGGATTGTCTCACTAGAACATGACAGAGATCACTGCTCCCAATGACAGGGAGCAGTGGATCTCTGTCATCTTGCTAGGCAGAACAGGGAAATGCCTAGTTTACATAGGCATCTCCCCATTCTGCCGCTCCATGACACAAGTCCGGCGGCGCGGGCGCCCGCAATGCCGTGATTTAAAGGGGACGTACCTATATGCCCATTTGCCCAGCCATGCCATTGTGCCGACGTATATCGCCGTACACTGGTCTGCAAGGGGTTGAAGACACTGCTTTCAGACATCATTCACACAGTTCAGCTGGTGGTACTTGTAGACCCACTGAAGTTAGATTTTATGTTATACTGAATAATGAAAGCAGACATCTATGCCCAGTTAACATCATTGATTCTAGTAGCTATACTGGATAACACCATTAGGATCATACCAAAGGAAGTTACAATACAACAAGGATAACCTAAAGTTCTGCCAAAATTGCTACACCCTGTTATCAAGGATTACTTTAATTACAACACAAAGAGGCTAGCTGAAGACATCTGGAGTTCAAGGAATACCCTTTTTTACCCTTTTATTATCCTTTTTCCTTATCTGCTTTAATTGCATTGGACTTCATCTAAAGGGAGGCAGCCAATTTGAATATAATAGTCTGTATATTGTTTCTTTATATTGTGCAAGATTTAATGGCCTGTGAGTTGAGGAGGCAGAAGGGAGAAACCTGACACAGAAGATATAGTGTCAGTTGTCTACCCTCCTGTTAACTTGTTCACATAGGTTTCTGGGATTGGGTTAATATTTGTGTTCATTTACAGTTAAAGGAACCTTGCACCATTATATTGCCTTTTTGATAAGTATAGATAAAATATCTGTGTGTAAGAGTGTTTTCTTACTATATAACAAAGTTGAGATATACCCATTTTGTGTTCTCATTAATACAGTAAACATGCTTGGACTGTTTCTTTAATACTGTATGAGTCTCTTTTTACTAATACAGTTGGTAAGGTGACTGAACCCAGGGTGTCAGAGATAATGGAGGATTTGCAGAGTCAAGGTAATCAGTGGGGTACAGAGTCTATTAGCAGCCCTCACGGGGGTACCGCTACACCTGCAATGGAAGGAGGGAATGTGAGTCATAAGCTAGGGATGAGAGAAAAGACTTAGGTGATCAATCAGGGGTGGATGAGGGTCATTAGACTGAGGAGGGAGGGGGTAAAGGTGGGTCATTAGTCTTGGGGGGTAGGAGGGATGGTGATAATTAGTCTGGCTGTGGCAAGGAATGTAGGTCATCAGTCTGGAGTAGAATGTAGATATGCAGGTCATCAGACTAGAGTAGACGGGTGGGATGCAGGTCATCAATTTCAGTCTGTGGTAGATGGGTGGAATGTGGACCAACAGCCGGGTGTAGAAGGGGTGGGATGTGAGTCAACAATTTAGAGCAGATGGGGTAATCAGTTTGGTATAGATGGGTGGAATGTGGCTCATTAGTCTAGAGTAGATGGAGGGATGTGGGTCATCAATGTGAGGTAGGTGGGTGGGTTGTGGGTCAGTAACTTACGGTGTGAAGTGAGGGACATGGTTCATCAGTCTGGGTGGGGAATAAAGATCTTTGGGCTGAGGTGGAAGAAGATAGACATGGGTTATTAACCTAGGGTGGAAGGTGGGTGTGGGGCATTAGTCTGCAGTGAGAGAGAGAATTTTGGGAATGAGTCTGTTTGGAGTAGGAAACAAGGTTAGTCAGCTGGGATAGATGGGTAGGATGTGGGTCATCAGTCTGGGGTGGATAAGTGAGAAATGGATCATCGGTCTGGGGTAGTTGGTTTGGGTGAGGGTCATCAGTCTGGGTTAGCTGGGTGAGATGTGGGTCATAGGTCTGGGGTAGAGGGATTGGATGTGGGTAATCAGTCTAAAGGTAGAAGGGTGGGATGTGGGTCATTAGCTTGGAGTAGATGGGTGAAATATGAGTCATTAATCTGAATTAGATGGGTGTGATGTGGTTCATTAGCCTGGAGTAGATGAGTAGGATATGGGTTATTAACCTGGATTAGATGGATGGGATGTGGGCCATTAACCTGGATTAGATGGGGGGAATGTGGCTCATATGTGTAGAGTAGCTGGGAGGATGTGGGTCATCAGTGTGACGGAGATGAATGGGATGTGCGTCATTAACCCATGGTGGGAGGAGGAGACAAGGGTCATAAGTTAGAGACGGGCGGGATATGGGTCATCAGTCTGGGGTGAGAGGGGGATAAGGGTATTTGGGATGAGGTGGAGAAAGATAGACATGGGTCATTAGTCTAGGGTGGGAAGGTGGTGTGGGACATTAGTCTCCAGTCTGAGGGAAAATGTGGGTAATTAGTCTGGTTGGAGTAGGAAACAGGGATAGGCATCTGGGATAGATGGGTAGGATGTGGGTCATCAGTCTGGGGTGAAAAGTGGCATATGAATCTTCAGTCTGGGGTAGATGGGTTGGATGTGAGTCATCAGTCTGGGGTAGATGAGTTGGATGCGGGTAATCAGTCTGATGGTAGTTGGGTGGGATGTGGGTCTCTAGCCTGGAGTAGATGGGTGGGATATGGGTCATTAATCTGGATTAGATGGGCTACATGGAGTCAGTGGTAAGAGAAAGTCCTCTTGCACGCAAATCACCAATGACAACTTGCCCTTCTCACCCCATGAATCGAGACAGATCATGCTTGCACATACAGTATGCATGTACAGCATTTTAAGGCAAGATCTGTAAAACGTCCTGATAACCTACTCTAACCGCAGCCCCCCCCCCAGGGGCAATTTTTGATCATGCGTCATCCATGGCGACCATTTACTTCCAACTCGCAGATGTCCTTGGCTGTGTTCACACATGTCTGACTCCGATCAGTCCCCTGCTGTAGCCTCTTACTATGTGACTTGAGACAAAGTTACAATATTACAATCTGATCACTGGGGGAGAGGAGACTGAGGAAATGTTTCTTCCTGCTTGCAGCAGGCTGATGTCATAGTCTCAGTGTAGGCTGAGATCATGAAGAATATTTGCTACTAAATGCTACTTGAGTAGCTTACACATATGAAGCAACGTGCTCCATCTGCTGTATACTTTACTCTTGTACTTTGTATCATAGGTTACCATTTGTCACATCTGTTAAGCAATTATTTGCTTTCAATCTTAACAGTGTGATTGAGCTACTAAAACTCACCCCTGTCATTCTAGGTTTACAGTCTGCTGCTGAACGCAATGAGCAATGCAGCCAAAGGTTTCTTGTTTATGAAATGTTTCATTCCTTTTATATTATTGTTGGCATTTACTGCACTAAACATGCCCCGGAGATACATCCATATTTGCCAAGATTGCACATCTATTATCTGTAACTATGCCAAATTCGAGACACTGAATGCCCTCTGCTGGGACACTTTCCAACAGAGCGCTAAATAAAACAAAGCCGCGTTTCACCTTACTGATATACACTTCAAGGCTTATAAAAACAGAGTGCAGTAACCAGCAGCAGGATTTATCTTTCTGCTCACCAGACTACAGTAAACAACATGTAGCACTAACTCATGGTTTAGCTGCTGGTTTAAGCGGGTCTGTTACCTTCACTTTGCTTCCCTTGGTTTCACCGGCACCGGGTCTAGGGTTCCGTTGAGTTTACTGCTGGACGACACACGCACCAACACTGGAGTACGTTTTCAATGCTTTATTAAACAGTCAAACTTTAGGAAGTAGCAAGAAAGAGGCAGAAAAGGAAACCTTCAGGAGAAACTCAAATATCTTCTTCTAATATCTTAGCGACAAATGGCCCGGTAGAATTCAGATAATTATGTGGAATGCGTTCCCCTCATGGGACGCACTCTTTGCTCGTCTGGATAGGCCTCTCTCACCGGTCTAGCAGCCAGTACGCAGCACGAATCTAAAGTCTCTGCCACAGACTTACTTGGGGGGGTAAATCTGCACGATCCTCTGCCACAGGATGTATCAGATCTTCTGCAGTGAACAGTCAGTCACAGCGTCTGAACCTTTAAGCTGAACTGGCGACACTATGCTGTATAGTTACTTCTTTTGGATACATCCTTCAACCGAGTCACCAGGCCCCTCTATAGACCAGCACGCTGCGTGATCTCTCCAAGACGGGTCCTCCCCTGGGATCTCCTCGGCTGTCCAGCTTCGTCACACAAGACCGACATCTCAGGACCATTCCTTGGCCGCGGTGGTAGACCCCAGACAAGCCTCCGGACCCACCCCTGCGCCGCAGCATCGTGGACTTCCCGATCGGAGGACCACGAGGTAGCTCCTTAACGCATACCTGTCGGCCAGGAGGGCCAGCAGGTGGCTGTAAAAAAGAACCCTAAAACATGGCGTCTGTCCCATAAATACCCTCTTCCCAGAATGCAACTCGGAGGACCACCTCCACCGAGCTTGTCTCCGGGACAGAGGAGCATCTATACACTTCGACACGTTGCCCTTCCAACACTGACTAATGGTAACAGCGACACCCACCGGTCAGCACGGAAGCACACACAACGTCAGCCAAGCTGGAACAGAGGTGAACTTTTAACCTTCCTAACACCCAATTTACTAAATTTACCTAATCTGCGGTAGATTGTAAATCTACCAGCGCTACAAACAGATACTTAAAGGGGTGAAGTTATAACAAATCTGCATAGCAATTCACCCAGTGAAAGTGCATATACATTCGTTTTGTGCAAATGAGGCAAGAAAACAAATGTTTTTTTAATTATTTCCGGTACTGGGTGAATGTTTTGTTATTGATTTAAAGCGGAAAATAGCGCTCTTGGCCACTAGATGGTGCCTAGTGGCCAAATGTAGTATTTTCCATTTTAAATCATTGAAAACATTTGTCAAGCACATGAAATAGCCTAGTAACATTCATTTTTTTTGTCACCTTTGCACAATATGAATGTACAAGCACTTTTGCAAGGCAAACTGCTATGCAGATTGTTTATAAATACACCCTGAAGTGTATGTCTGACCATCTTTTTAAATTAAAAAAATTAAAATTAAGTTAGGCAGGGGATTCTGGAAGCTCCACAAGCATTTTCTTATCCTCTGTTTCTCCGTTGCATATTTTTCCTCACTTACTTTCTGGTTAAAAAAAAAGTGGTGCACCCAGTTTAGGAAATTAGGGCAAAGCCTTCTAAGGGAACATTGGATATCGGTAAAAACTTGACAGGGGGTCTAACCCTTCCATACTCTACTCAAAACTAGAAAAAAAAAACAACTATAGATGAACTTTACTCAGTGTGGTGGTTGCTTTTTATATTTTTGTCTTTTTCGGGTTATTTTTCCGTTTTCACCTGGTGACCTGTCCAGTAACACACTTCCTTACCTAAGGTGAAAATGCTTACTTGCTGCACTGTATCTAAGGATTAGCATATTTTTTTTACCATAGGTGTGTGTAGCCTATTGAATTAGAATGTGCACCCCAGAGCACAAACACACATGTGTGTATATCAGCAGAGCAGTGGATGGTGTCATTAGTGCAGTGGACGGTGTCAGTAGTTTTTTATTTTTGTTATTTTTTTACTATTTTTTTACTATTTTTAAATTTTTTTTTACAATATTATTTTTATGACTTTTTTACAATTTTTTTAGGAGCCCCATTATGAGGCTTTGGTGAACTATCAAGGGTATAAACAGACCACTGATGTCTCACTTTTGAGGCAGAGAGAGAAACTAAGGACAGAGATTCCCCAGTTCCTTTCTCTGCAGCCGACAGTAAACATAGTTTACTATGTTTCGGTTAAGAATGAAGACAGGAGGGATTGGTACAGATTGCTTGCTGTGTTCCTTCAGAAAAGGAAGGGGGCAGTTAATTAAATATTTATCAACCCCTTCCCCACTCCTAAGAGGAGAGGAGAGGAGGCAAGCTGGCAGCACTGCAGGGGGAAGACAGGAAGCATGGGGAATCAGCACCATATGGAGTGATTAGGGTGTGCCCAGGCACACCTGGCACACCCTGTACGCATGCCTATTGTTCTTTACTCTATGGGTTAGTTAGGATGAGGTTTAGGGTTAGATATATACAGTTCATATAGATAATACAGATTTACTTTTTGCATAATTTGTTGGGATCAGAATGTCATGCAAAGAAAGAAGGTACAGAGGAACATCTATACTAATGCTCCAAAAATAGCCATTTCTCATTTTAAACAGCTTTGTTTAAGGCCAAGGATGAAAGATGCCATTATACAAGGGCCATAGCATCTTTTTTTTACAGGTACCTATATGGCACCATCAATTTACATATTTATTCATTCACATCTGTCCCTGCCCTCAAAAAGCTTACAATCTAAGGTCCCTAACTCACATTCATACTGTATATCCACATACTAGGTCCAATATACCTACCAGGATGTCTTTGGAGCATAGAAGAAAACCAACAAAGACACAGGGAGAACATTCAGAATCCAGGCAGGGGGTGCCATGGTTGGGATTTGAAGTGATGACCCTATTGGTGCTAGGTGGAAGCGCTAACCACTTTCCCACTAATGCCACATACACACAAGCGGAATGTCCAACAGAAAAAGTCTGACGGAAGCTTATCATTGTATATTCCGATCGTGTGTATGCCTCATCGGACTTTTTGTTCGAAAATTCTGACGGACTTAGACAGAGAACATTATCAAAATAAATGTTGTATGTGCCCGCCCTATCCACAACAATGCTCCACGCTTAGAACGATATGCCCAACAGTATATATAGCATATAAATAAATCAATAACTAAATAAACAAATAAATAAATGAATAGCAGCTGCTTAAATAATAGGTAATATGTATGTAGGCAATAATGAGTCAATTAAATCAATAACGTTCCTTCAGTATTGCAGCAGCGCTGTGTGCCCCAAATAAATAGGGTCCCTTTTTCCAATTAAGTTCATAAAGTGCAAAGAGGGGAAACAGATGATAGGAATCCCACTAGTCAATATTGTTGTATTCTGTGAGGGTAGTTAATCCATTCCCCAAGCGATATACCACGTGCTGGGACCCCCAATGAAAAACTCACTCACCAGAGACGTTGCTGGAGCTGGCAGCAGAGGAGCTACCGAGAGTTAGACTGATATCTGGTGGTTGTTTGGAAAGTGGTGTAGACCAACTAATACTAATCAAGGCTCATATTGGTTGAATTTCTGGTGAGTTTTTCATTGGGGGTCCCAGCACGTGGTGTATCGCTTGGTGAATGGATTAACTGCCTTCACAGAATACGACAATATTGACCAGTGGTACCACGTATTAGTGCCACGTGTCATCAGTGCCACGTGTCAGTGCCACATATTAGTCCATCTGTCATCAGTGTCACGTGTCATCAGTGCCATCTGACATCAGTGCCACCTGTCAGTTACATAAATTATGTAATTTTGTTTTGTTGTTTGTTCAGAATCGTGATCTCTATTTTTATTCTCAGTTTATCCTGAATTGTGTAGCTCTAATACATAGCTTGTGTATGTATCATTTTGTTCTATTTAACCACTTCACATCCGCGCTATGACCTGAATTCCCGGGAGGCCGTCATATGACGGCCTCCCCTGTGCACGTGCCCTGCGCGTGCCCTGCAGGGTGCGCACCGAGCGCGCTGTGATCACCGAGTCACTGAGGCTCGGGTGATCACCGATCTAAGTAAGGGGCCGGTCCCGGCCCCTTACCATGTGATCAGCTGTCAGCCAATGACAGCTGATCACATAATGTAAACAAAAGATCGTTTTTTTTCTACTCACGCTGACAGCGTGAGTAGAAAAAAAAGCCGATCACCGGCTGGGATGTGAGGGACATCAGTCCCAAAGTGGAAGAGGCACATCTGCCTCATCAGTGCCACCTAATAGTGCCAGCTAACAGTGCCCACAGTGCCACCTAACAGTGCCCACAGTGCCACCTAACAGTGCCCACAAGTGCCACCTATCAATGCCCACAAGTGCCACCTATCAATGCCCACAAGTGCCACCTATCAATGCCCACCTGTAGTGTCAATCAGTGCCACCTAGCAGTGCTGTCCATCACTGCCACCCATCAGTGCCCATCACTGCCACCCATCAGTGCCCATCACTGCCGCCTATCAGTGCCCATCACTGCCGCCTCATCAGCATACATCAATGAAGGAGAAAAATGACCTGTTTTAAATTTTTTATAACAAAATATAAAAGTTTTTTTTTTTTTTTTTTAATTCAGCTTTTTACATTTTTTTAACAAAAAGTAAAAACTGCAGAGGTGATCAAATACCATCAAAAGAAAGCTCTATTTGTGGTGAAAAAAGGTAGGGCCCAAAAGTGACTCAAGCCCAGGGGCCCCCACCACCCTAAGTTCTGCCCTGCACACCATCTATAATATTCATCAGCTCAATTTAATGATGTTACATACTGTATATACTCGAGTATAGGCCGAGTTTTTCAGCACATTTTTTTGTACTGAAAGTGCCCCCCTCGGCTTATACTTGAGTCAAGCACTTTTCTGGTGCAAAGAATGACATTTCCCGAACCAACTTTGGGGCCCCGTAGCTCGGGGCCACTTGGTGCTAGGAACCCCAAGTTTGGTGTGCAAACCCAGTGGCACTACAACATATCCAAAGCTGGGGTTCCTAGCACCAAGTGTCCCCGAGATATGGGGCCCCAAATTCGGTTCAGAAAATGTCATTCTCTGCTGCAGAAAAGTGCTTGACATTTTCCGAACTGAATTTAGAGCCCCGTATGTCGGGGCCACTTAGTGCTAGGAACCCCAGCTTTGGATATGTTGTAGTGCTCGTTCCACTGGGTTTGCACACCAAATTTGGGGTTCCTAGCACTAAGTGGCCCCGGGATACGGGGCCCCAAAATCAGTCAACTGTGTCCATCTGCAGCAATGTCATTTCGGGACCCTTTGGGTCCAGAGAACCCAAATTTTGGCTGCAGCTAGGGGGCATCTAGGAACCCTTAACTACCGAGTTTGAAGTTGGGGGACCTATGGCTGCAAATGGGCACAGTGAGGCTGCAAATGGGCATTGTTGACCCTCTTTTCCACGTACTGTAGCTGTGTATTTCTCACCCTAGGCTTATACTTGAGTCAATAAGTTTTCCCAGTTTTTTGTGGTAAAATTAGGTGCCTCGGCTTATATTCGGGTCGACTTATACTCGAGTATATACGGTATATAGTTACATAGTAAATTAGAGACCTATGTTCATTAAGCTCAACAAAAAAATCCTAAATCCTCAGTTGGTCCAGATGAAGGAAAAAAATCCTTATGAAATGTAGTTCTATTTGCAACACCAGGTTAAAAATGTCTTCCTGATCTCTAAAGGCAATCAGATTAATCATTCTACAACAACCTTTTTTAACCAGGATTCCTCCAGAGGTTGCTAGGGGTTCCTTCAGCAGTCACCAACTTCTGCCTCTCAGCAGGGCTGGACTGGGATAAAAATTTGGCCCTGGACTTCATCCAGACCGGCCCACTTTATTTGTGCAAACAAGCACAAAAACAGTATATAAACTTTACGCAATTGTGCAAAAAAAACATAAGTAGCATAACATAAGGAGTCCTCACTAACCTCTTTTACTATTTCACTTATTCTCCTCTGTATTTTTCTCATCTTTCTCACATCACTGTGTGAAGTTGAGGGCCAACCAAGAAAGCCATTACTTTGACAGGCTGTCACTGAAACCAGCCCACTGAGCCATCGGCCCACCGGGAAACTCCCTGTAGTCCCGATGGCCAGTACAGGCCTGCCTCTCAGATAAGTAACCAATGACACCAATAATTTTTCCAGCTAACTGTAAGGCAGGGATTCTTCCCAATGACCACCAATGTAAGTAGCATTCTTCTTCCCAGTGACCATCACATGTACTTTGATCCGTAGATATAGTAATTATTAGCAGGGATTCCCTGAGATCAGAAAGTTATCTCAAGGGTTTCACCATCCATCAACACCAAGTCATTGTCACTGCATACCGTATATTGATAGCCATTTATAGTATGCATTTATAGCTCATTTTTGAAGCAGTATACTGACTTCACAAAGCTCTACTAAGCTAAACCAGCTCCTACAGAAGACTATTCCACATTTGCAGAATTGTGCAGAATGTTTGGAGGCTTTTACAATTTAGGTTATTAAAAATGCAAGCTTTTTTTGGCAAATAATAATGCCATCCCTGACATCTGAAGATTAGGACGATGTTTGGGAATTCCATTTATTAGTATCTCCGGCTGTCAATAGCAAGCTTTTTCAACTGTACAGGTGCATCTCATAAAATTAGAATATCATCAAAAATTTCATTTTTTTCAGTAATTCAATTCAAAAAGTGAAACTCATATATTTTATATAGATGCATTACACACGGAGTGATATATGTGAAGCATTTCCTTTTTTTTTAACTTTCATGATTATGGCTTACAGCTAGTGAAAACCCAAAATTCAGTATCTCAAAAAATAAGAATATTACATAAAACCAATAAAAAAAGGATTTTTAATACAGAAATGTTGAATAAATAAACAGTTGCGCTAATTGTTACAATCCATATTCAAAATCAAAAATATATAAACAGCGCTATCATCATTATTTTATTCCTTCCTTAACTGCTTCAGATTCGCGCTATAGCCGAATGACGACTACAGCGTGGACCTACTTTGCCGGGAGTACGTCAATAGACATCCTCCCGTGCCCGAGCGGGGCGCGCATGGCGCACTCTGTGATCAGCAAGTCTATGAGACTCGGCTGCTCACAGAGCGGAGTAAGGGGTCGGTCCCGAACTTACCACGTGATCAGCTGTCAGCCAATGACAGCTGATCATGTGATGTAAACAGAGCCGGTAATCGGCTATTTTTTCTACCCACGCAAAAAAAAAAAGAGCGATCAACGGCAGTTTTTAGAGGGACATCAGTCCCGATCAAGGAGAGCTCCCACCAGCTCATCTCTGCCACCTGCCAGTGCCACCTACCAGTGCCCACCAGCGCCACCCATCAGTGCCCACAGTGCCACCCATCAGTGCCACCCATCAGTGTCCCCAATCAGCGCCTCATAAACAGTGCTGCCCATCAGTGTCACCTACCAGTGCCCATCAGTGCCACCTATCAATGCCACCTATCAGAGCCATCTATCAGTGGTACCTATCAGTGCCACCCATTAGGGCCATCTTATCAGTGGCCATCAGTGCTGCCTTATATGTGCCCATCAGTACTGCCTTATCTGTCCCCATCAGTGTGGCCTTATCTGTGCCTATCAGTGCTGCCTTATCTGTGCCTATCCGTGCCCATCAGTGCAGCCTATCAGTGCCCACCAGTGCCGCCTCATCAGCGCATATCAATGAAGGAGAAAAATTACCTGTTTGTAAAATTTTATAACAAACTATGAAACATGACTTTTCTTTCAAAATTTTCCATCTTTTTTTGTTTGTTTAGCAAAAAATAAAAAAGCCAGCCGTGATTAAATACCATCAAAAGAAAGCTCTATTTGTGTGAAAAAAATGATAAACATTTCATTTAGGTACAGTGTTACATGACCGCGCAGTTGTCATTCAAAGTGCATCAGTGCTGAAAGCTGAAAATTGGTCTGGGCAGGAGGGAGGTTTAACTGCCCAGTAAGCAAGAGGTTAAAGTGTGCAGTGAACTAATTAATCCACTTGTGAAATATCAAAACATGAAAAACATAAATTTCAGTAACACATTCCTTAAACCTCTATTTCAATGTGTGATTTTATCTATGTAGTTTTGCATCAAAGTCCAATAGATCTTCTGTGCAGAATGATACAGAGGTAATCTTCTTTTAATCTTCTTATGCGTAAAATAAAACTTGCTCCCCAATGTTCCCTCCTAGGAGACTAAATCGCTTTTTCTGACCAAACTTAGTTGCGAGGTCACATCAATTGAGGTGAGCACAAAACCCGAGGGGAAAACATTGGGGAGCAAGTTTTATTTTATGCATGAGAAAATTAAAACAAGATTACCACAGTATCACTCTGCACAGAAGATCTATTGGACTTTGATCCCAAACTACATAGATAAAATCACACATTGAAGTATAGGTTTAAGGAAGAAATGAATTCATGTTGATGGCACTGTTTATATATTTTTGATTTCGAAAATAGATTGCAACAATTAGCGCAACTGTTTATTTATTTATTCAACACTTTGTCACTTTTATATTGGGACTGTGCTACCAATCATTTTTATTATAATTTTTATTTTATTTTTTTTATTATTTATTTTTTTTTAATTGGGGGATTCAATAAAATATCTGTTCTACTGAGTCTATATTGATTCCTATTTGAGATAAGCGGATGGAATGTTATTGATTTCAAATGAAAAATGTGATTATGTAAGCCAAAGCAAAGTGACAACAACGAAATTTGCTTCCAAAGTAACATATGGAGACACATTTGGCATTGGGTTGATTACCTGTGGTTTAAATTGAGCCTGGCTGTGTTCCAATTAAAGCCTCCTACACACGCTTAGATTTTCGGACGACCAAACATCCGTTTTTTTGTGACATGCTAGTCTCATGTTGAAAGTGAAGACTAGAGGTCACTCACAATGTGAAAATTTTCGTACGACAGAATACGTCAGAAGTGACGTAATGTGTTGAATAGTTTTGTATGTATTCTTTCGTTTCTGAACATGCATAGTCTTGCTCTTACGATTTTTTTTGTACGAAAACCGTACTAATGAAAGGAAAATTGGATGTTAAGTTCACATCCGACAAAAAATTGTTTAGTCTGCACATCCAGCTTTTGTCTGGCGAAGAAGCAAAATCGGCTGTCGAAAGCACCGTACTAACGATCCGAAAATCGTCAGACACATCGTCGTATGAATTTTTCCATTCGATTTTCGTATCGTGTGTACAGGCCTTCAGGTCAGCGGCTCGCAAATAGTGAACTAACTAGGGTTGGCACCTCATCCCTTTAAAACCAAACACATGAATTACACAGGTTCTGTGGCTGATTAAGGTGGTAATTAAACTCACTTGGTGCCTTGTCTGCATTAAATTAGCCTCAGAACCTGTATAATTCATATGTGTTCGGGTTCAAAGGGATGAGGTGGCAACCCTAGAACTAACACAGCTGTGAATGGAGGGAGCAAGTTTTTTATTTTATGAATCAGAAGATGCTAAGAAGATTTTCATAGTATCATTTTGCACAAAAGATATATTGGACTTTGATCCAAAACTACATAGATAAAATCACACATTGAAATAGAGGTTTAAGGAATGTGTTACTGAAATTTATGTTTTTCATGTTTTGATTTTTCACAAGTGGATTCATTAGTTCACTGCACACTTTAAGCAATAAATGAAATAATGTTGATAGCACTGTTTATATATTTTTGATTTTGAATATGGATTGCAACAATTAGTGCAACTGTTTATTTATTTATTCAACACTTTGTCACATTTATATTGGTAGTGTGCTACCAGTTGCTGGCTGAGATATTAGATTATTCCAACAAACACTAGTTGCTCACAAGACTACAGTATGGTATGTACTCAATACTTGGTTGGGGCTCCTTTTGTATGATTTACAGCATCAATGTGGCGTGGAATGGAGGCTGATGCCTGTGGCACTGCTGAGATGTTATGGAAGCCCAGGTTCCTTTGATAGCGGCTTTCAGCTCATCTGCATTGTTGGGTCTGGTGTCTCTCATCTTTCTCTTGACAATACCCCACAGATTCTCTATGGGGTTAAGGTCAAGTGAGTTTGCTGGCCAATCAAGCACAGTGATACCATGATCATTAAACCAGGTATTGTACCAGGTAAACCTACTTTTGGCCGTGTGGGCAGGTGCCAAGTCCTGCTGGAAAATGAAATCAGCATCTCCATAAAGCTGGTCATTAGAGAAAGTGCTCTAGAATTCCCTGGTAGAGGGCTGCACTGACTTTGGACTTGATAAAACACAGTGGACCAACACCAGCAGATGACATGGCTCCCCAAATCATCACTGACTGTGGAAACTTCACACTGGACCTCATGCAACTTGGATTCTGAGCCTCTCCACTCTTCCTCCACACTCTGGGACCTTGATTTCCAAATGAAATGCATCATTTTCCACAGTATTTGATGATTTAGGGAGCCATGTCATCTGCTAGTGTTAGTCCACTTTGTTTTAAGTCCAAATTCAGCGCATCCGCTCTCTAATGCATTCTATATTAAATATATAAGTTTCACTTTTTGAATTTAATTACTGAAATAAATTAACTTTTTTGATGATATTCAAAGTTTTTGAGATGCACCTGTATATTGTCCACCAAGCATGTCTAACACCAACCTGTCTACAAAAAAATAGGTTATCCCATACAAACTGTCTGCGCTGCCATCAACCCAAAGTGAAATTTACCCATCTGATAGTGTCATGCCATGCACTCAGCAACTTTTGGTCCTCGGTGATAGACTTGCTGTCATCCCTGATTACAATGCCCAGCTTTCCAGAGACTTGCCAGTTTGATATTCTAGATGAGGCTCCACTACATACAGTAGCTTCTCCTGCTCTACATCAATGGAGCAAAAACAATGGTGAACAGTGGCGCTAGACTGATGTAAATAGGTAAAAAATTAACAACTGAAAGAAACAATTGAAAACTCATATAAATGTTAGTAGTCCGTGAAATTAGTCCATGATAAATATTCGATCAGCACTTGAAGGCAGCACCCTTAGAGTGAAGCAGTGGACTCTGTGGGTAAATACAGGAACAGAGGGGTGCCAGACTAAGTGCAGCATTAAAATTGTGGGTTTAATAGTTAAAAGTAAATTGGCAACTCAAGAGATGGATGAATCATATAGGCATGTATAATAGTAATCACCAGTCTTGGAGTCTCTCCAAAATGTCCTGATAGCCATGGCAACCTCGAGCACAGATAGTGTTTGTAATGGAACCAGGAAACAGCCAATCACCGCCATGACCAGCATGAACCGTAAGATGGCGCCGGGGGCCGGACGTGACGTCACAAGAACGAGATACTTGGGGTGCTGACGTGAAAGAAGCGGTAATGCATTTTGAAGCAACTGCTTCTTTTTCAGACCATAATTTGCTAACACATCTATCAATCTTATAAAGGAAAGAAGGGCTAAGGAGAAGATACAATAGACTGGTAGACCTATCAATAAAGAAACAAACTAGTAGAATGAATTGTGAAGACAAACAGGAAGACTAACATGAGTATACTCACTGTTGTGGCAATGAAATAAATGAATTGTGATAATGAGCATATTATGCACATTCTAAGTAACAATTGGATATGTGGAAAGTGAAAATTAAGTTAAATGAAATAAATTAAAAATAGGAGAAGAAATGGTGATTTATATATTTCTAAAGGATATATATATATCTCTAACAAATAAAAAGTGTGTGCTTGGATTGTATATATGCGCATATCTGACACAGCGTACATATACACACACATATAAAAAAAGGGGGGGGGGGGGACAGGGCGGAGTCGATAGACATATATACAAAAAAAAAAAAATTCATCTTAAAGGGGAACTAATCATAATAATAATTACAGCCCGGTGCCATCTTGCAGTTCACTCCGGTCACGGCGGTGATCGGCTGTTTCCTGGTTCCATCACAAATACTATCTGTGCTCTAGGCTGCCAAGGCTATCAGGACATTTTGGAGAGACTCTGGAACTGGCAATTACTATTATACATGCCTATATGATTGATCCGTCCTGTGAGTTGCCAATTTGCTTTTAACTATTAAACCTACGATTTTAATGCTGTACTTAGTCTGGCACCCCTCTGTTCCTGCTTCTACATTAATGGATCCTTTTGATTGACTAAATAACCCCATATACAAAAAAAAAAATATGATATACAGTATATGAATAGGAACTGTCTGGTCAAGTTTAACAAAGTGTAGAACTTTTGGTGGAACTTAGGCTTGACTTATAAGGATAATGCTACCTCTTGGCACATGTAAAAGAGACACCAGAAGACAGACGACAACCAACTAAACACTACTCTACAATACATCAATGGACCTTTCTGATTGACCTAACAATTTCATATGAAAAAATTATATACAGTATATTCAGGGCTTTTTTTCTCAGGAAATAGGTGCAGGAACTCCCTCCTTTTCTAATCACTCCTTGTCTCTACCCCCTACACACCTCTGAGCACCGACCTTGGGTTCCTTCCCCTACCCACCTCCCAGTACCCTCCCTTCCAGGGAATACAGAAACAAGTAATTTGTATAGAATTTGATACTGATAACAAGAAAAGCAATAAAATAGATCCCCTGCAGCCAACAACAATAGACAACCCCCATTCAATAACATACCCCCAGCAACAATAGGCGCCCACTAGCAATAATAGATTTCCAACCGCCAGCAACAATAGACCCCTCCCTCAACAGTAGATCCTTTCCAGCAACAAGTAACCCCCCCTCCCACAGCAATAGATCCTCCACCAGCATCAATAAACCTCCCCAGCAACACTAGACCCCCACAACAATAGAACCCCCCAGCGACCATAGATCACCCAGCAGCCAGCATCAGTAGTCCCTCTAGCATACTATAGTACCCCTCTCCATTACATACATTCTGTGCTGAAGGTGCCACAACTGCGTTCCCCCACGTTCCCGCAGAAAAAAAGCCCTGAGTATATTAATAGGAACTGTCTAGACAATTTTAATGAAGTGTGGGACTTTTGGTGGAACTGACTTGACCTAAGATGAAAATGCTACCCATCTCCATAAGTAAAAGACTACAGGAGGCAAACAACAACCAAAGATCACTTTTCCTGTTTCATTGTCACACAGATAATGTCTATGTACGTCAGGAAATTTCTCCTGTACATGTGTATTTTCTTCTGTAATATTACTTTGTCTTCAATAAACAGAGTTGCAAGCTTTCCAGACCTTCATTATGCCCCTTCCTGAATTGTATCATGCCCAAGGAAGGAACATAAGGATGTTCCTGAAAGTGTGTATCTTTAATAACTTAAGTTAGCCAATAAGAAATGCCACTGAAACACCAACCTTTCTTCATCAATCTATGGCCAATGTAGTAGTAAACAGCCCATCCCATACGTAGTGTGTCTTTTGTGGTGAGCAATAAGGGTAAAGGGCAGATGGGCCATACAGAAGAACTACAATTTGGTAGCATCATGTTAAACAGACTAAATGGTGCCAATGTCTTCCTAATTGTTTTCACACCTCATTGTTAATGAGAAAAACTGAAGGAAGAGCCGGCACTGCTGGATATAACACCTGTGATCTTTATTATATCATGACAAGTATAAAAAGGACAAGCAGACGCGTTTTGGCACAAGCCTTGTTCACAGCTCTGTCCGAGTTGTGCCGAAAAGCATCTGCTTGTCCTTTTTATACTTGTCATGATACAATAAAGATCACAGATGTTATATCCAGCAGTGTCGGCTCTTCCTTCAGTTTTTCTCAAGTTTTCCCATTTAGATGTAAGAAGGACATCCTGAGCCCTAGAGCACCTGGATTCTGGGTGTGCCGAGGTTACCTGTTATCCGGATATCGTAGTTCAGAGCGGTGTTATTTTTGTGTTGCTACCTCATTGTTTATGAGGTCCGCTCTTTTTCTTACCTAAATGCAGAGACGGTCTGCAAATAAGTCATTATCACCCAAAAAATTCCTCTCTTCCTCTATCTATGTCTGCATTTGCATTGTTTCCAGAAACAATCCTAAGGTACCAATATTTATTTATTTACAGGTACTTATATAGTACCATTAATTTGAACAGTGCTTTACATATACTGTGCATCTGCATCAGTCCCTGCCCTCAAGGAGCTTACAATCTAACGTCCCTAACTCACATTCATTCACACACATACTAGGGCCAATTTACCTACCAGTATGTCTTTTGGAGTTTGGGAGGAAACCAGAGTACCCAAAGGAAAGCCAGGGAGAACAAGCAAACTCCAGGCAGGTAGTGTCATGGTTGGGATTCAAACCAGTGACCCTAGTGTTGCTAGGCAGAAGTCCTAACCACTTAGCCTCGGCGCTGCTTGTGTTACTAGGTCATGTTTTTCAAATTTCAAGGTAGAAGCACAAAATAGTCAACAAAAACTACTTTAAAATGACTTGCCTATAAGTGACATTCGGTTGCTGGTAGAGATTTAACACCTGTTTCACCAAAGCATCAGCTAATCTCAGTGGATTTAAAATAACTATTGTCAACAAGGTTTTGTCGAAAATAAAGGTCCTTGTTTCTGTTGTGAGATGACAACTGTATCCCATTTGTGCTTCTGTTCTGTCAAGTGATATGTGCTTCTGGTGGATATTACAAGCAGCTGTACCAACACCTATTGCACAGACATGATCCACCATTGCCACTATCAGGAAGTCGGTCCAAGCTTTGCCGTCACTCATTGCACAGGCATGGTCCACCGTTGCCACTATCAGAAAGCCGGTCCAAGCTGTGCCGTCACTCATTGCACAGACATGGTCCACCGTTGCCACTATCAGAAAGCCGGTCCAAGCTGTGCCGTCTCTCATTTGCATGGTTGTGGTCCACTGTTGTCACTATCAGGAAGCCAGCCCAAACTGTGTCATCTTTTAGTGCATGGTCATGGTCCATCTTTGTCGTATCTGGAAGCTAGTCCAGAGCAATGATGATTAGTATTATCTGTCAGAGTGGGAGCACTTATAACGTTCATTCACAATCCTCATTGTACTTGTTTAGAGAAAGTCTTGTTGGTGGTCCAACTGAAGCTTTATTGCTGAGGAGCTTTCAGTTGGACAACCAAATGGATGGTTTTCACTAAGGAAGGTTGTGGATCCACACAATAAGGCCCCTTTCACACGGACGGATAGAATGGTGCTTTTAGCTGCGGATTTTCTCATTTTCTACCGTAGCTAAAAGCACACAATGCTTTCCTATGGCCCCATTCACACACTGCGTTTAGCTGCGAATTAGATACATGCGGTTCTGTGCGGATAGAAACAATAGAATTGACTGCGTCCAGGAGCAATTTAGCGCAGCTATCCACACATAACCGCAGGTAATCGCAGTGCACTGTGTCAGCTGCGGATAACAGCGCGGAGCTGCTCATCGGGAAAGGGAAAATTATTTTTCCTTTCCCAATGAGCGACAAGCACGGGGATCCAACCCGGATCCCCGCCAATGCCCGGCACTGTTTGGTATGAATCTTGAGCGGGAACTCCACGCCAAATATTGAATAAAAAAAATGGCGTGGGTTCCCCCAGGGGCATACCAGGCCCTTCGGTCTGGTATGGATTTTAAGAGGAACCCCTACGCCGAAATAATGGCGTGGGGTCCCCCCAAAATTCATACCAGACCCTTATCCGAGCACGCAGCCCGGTCGGTCAGGAAAGGGGGTGGGGACGGGCGAGCACCCCCCCCTCCTGAGCCGTACCAGGCCGCATGCCCTCAACATGGAGGGGTGGGTGCTTTGGGGGAGGGGGGCACCCTGTGGCCCCCCACCCCAAAGCACCTTGTCCCCATGTTGATGAGGACAAGGGCCTCTTCCTGACAACCCTGGCCGTTGGTTGTTGGGGTCTGCGGGCGGAGGGCTTATCGGAATCCGGGAGCCCCCTTTAATAAGGGGGCCCCCAGATCCCAGCCCCCTACCCTATGTGATTGAGTATGGGGTACATGGTACCCCTACCAATTCACCTAGTGAAAAAGTGTCAATAAAAAACACACTACACAGGTTTTTAAAGTCATTTATTAGACAGCTACAGGAGTCTTCTTCCGGCTTCGGGGGTCCTCTTCCGGCTTCGGGGGTCTCTCCGGTTTTTCTCCTCGCTCTATGGGTCTTCTGCCGGGCTCCTCCGCTATCTTCTGCTCTTTTGCCGTTCTTTTGCTAGCGGAGGAGCCCGGTCTGCTGCCTTCTGTCTTCTTCCCTCTTTTCTTCTTCTGATGTTGACACAACGCTCTCTCCGGCTGGAATGCACTCTGGGCGGTGACCCCGCCCCCTTATGCCGTCACAGTCCCTGGGCATGCTGGGACTGTGACGTTTTAGGGGGCGTGGTACGTGATGACCACGCAGAGCCTGGCAGAAGACCCGGGGAGCGGGGAGAAGAACCGGAGAGACCCCCGAAGCTGGAAGAAGACCCCCGAAGCCAGAAGAAGACCCCCGAAGTCGGAAGAGGACCCTCGAAGCCGGAAGAAGACCCCGGAGCTGTCTAATAAATTACTTTAAAAACCTGTGTAGTGTTTTTTTTATTGACACTTTTTCCATGTACCCCATACTCATTCACATAGGGTGGGGGGCCGGGATCTGGATTCCGATAAGCCCTCCGCCCGCAGACCCCGACAACCAACGGCCAGGGTTGTCAGGAAGAGGCCCTTGTCCTCATCAACATGGGGACAAGGTGCTTTGGGGTGGGGGGGCCACAGGGTGCCCCCCTCCCCCAAAGCACCCACCCCCCCATGTTGAGGGCATGCGGCCTGGTACGGCTCAGGAGGGGGGGGTGCTCGCCCGTCCCCACCCCCTTTCCTGACCGACCGGGCTGCGTGTTCGGATAAGGGTCTGGTATGAATTTTGGGGGGGGACCCCACGCCGTTTTTTCAGCGTAGGGGTTCCTCTTAAAATCCATACCAGACTGAAGGGCCTGGTATGCCCCTGGGGGGGAACCAATGCCATTTTTTTATTTAATATTTGGCGTGGAGTTCCCCCTCAAAATTCATACCAAACAGTGCGAGTCGGTAGCCTGTCGGGTTGCCATGGAAATGGCAAGCCGCAGCTAAACGCAACCGCAGCTAATCGCACTGTGCAAATGCAGCTGATCGTAGTGCCTGGAGTCTTGAATTCCACAGGAAAAAAAACATGCTTTTAACTGCGGCAGAATAGCCGTCCGTGTGAAAGGCGTCTAAGCAATTCCATTCTGGCAGGTGAAACTAAGGCCTCATGTACACTACAGCTGCTAAACTGAAGTTTAGGAGCAGTTGGGCGTTTTTTTCCAGCAGCCCCTGAACTCTCCTCTACGTTATCTTATGTGTACATGTACACTCAGTCGTTTACAGTAGTTTAGAGGCAGTTGAGATTACAGGCATTTTTTGAAAGCAGAGAAATCGTGTTTAGGACTGTAGTTTACCGGCATTTCAAACACCAAATGCTTGTAATCTCATTTAACCGCTGTAAACCGTGTTTATGAGCATTTGCATTTAAAAGCGTTTTTAAAGGGGAAAAAATTGGGATAATTTTGGAACATATAAAAATGTTGAAAAAAACACAAATTTCACCACTTGCTGTTGTCTGCATCAATAGATGAGTCCAGTAATGACGAACTCTGGTCCTGTCACACAATTTTCTACAATTTCGGAGCCTCAGCAACAGCAACATCAGGAGCACTTCCTCACACATGCTCATGATGGGATCCATAGTGAAATCACACAAAATAAGACCACTGTCTACAAGCACACTGCTCTCTCTCTTCTCTCACAGAACGGCTAAAATACTGTAGTTAATAATTTACTTGTTTTTCATGCATTGTGGGCATTTGGGAGGGTCTCCTGAGTTTATCTTTAAAAAACTCTTCTAACATCAAATGCTCAAAGCTGCTGCTAAACTCGCAAAAACGCCGTATGTAAAAGCTGTAAATTGGATGTTTTTCACCGTCGGCTTCCAGCTGTCAAATTTCCAGCGTTCAGAAAAGGTTTCCAACTGCCCCGTGTACATGAGCCCTAATCATTGTGGATACATTGTTTTCATGGTATCAATTTTCCAGTGAGCATCAATTTTTATTGGAGAACTTTAGTGGTCTCTCGAGCTTAGTTTATACGGGCGGCAAATGATGGGAGGTAAACTGTTTTGGGGGGGGGCAAACAAGCCTGGTCCCCTCACTCGCACTAGTACCCCCCCCCCCCCCCCCCGGACGGGTTGGATGGGAAAGCAGCGATCGATGGCCTTATCTTAGGAGGACGATGACGAGGTGGTGGTGTTGGTGCAGGATCTGGGGCAGGACTCCAGGAAGCTGGAAGAGGCTGTTGCTGCCCTTCCGCCTGCTGCTCGTCATGGCCCGCAGCTTGCTGAGGGAAGAGCCAGGGCTGTTGCTTCTTCTCCCAGCCAAGCAGAAAGCGGATCCTGAGACCCGATTGGCCGAGAGTCTTAGGACTCCCAGTCTGATTGGCAGGGAGGAGAAGCAGGAAGACATTAGCAAATATTCATTGGCTAATGTCACACAACTGGGTGGGCTCAGGGCGCAGTGTTCTGTGCCCCCCCCCCCCAAAAAAAAAAGGGCCCACCCTTTTTGAAGCCAATTAGAGCCTCAGGCTCTAATCAAGTGCTTAAAAAAAAACACAAAAAAATTACCCACATTAAAATCCATGCTTCCGGTTCCCTGCATTGAGATTAGGGGCCGGGCGCATGGATTAGGAGGGGCGGCGCCCTTGCACACCTGATGAAGCGGCTGCCACTGCAGTGGTTATCGTCCACACATCGCTTTCCCCAGGGGAGGTTAATGAGGTCTCATTTGTTTTGGATTGTCAGTTAGTTTGTGATAATTAGGGGGGCCTGTTTTTGAGACAACAGCAATCTTTTTTTTTTTACTCTAAGCTCCACATCCTCCTTTTTCTATATTGTCCGTTATGAAAAGCGCAAAGGTTACAGCACCTGCCTGAGTGTTCAAAGACTTAGCAAAACAATGGCTTAATGAAACCGCATGGAGACTCACAAAAGCTGATGAGTGATAAGAAATAAGCTCCAAGGGATGAAAGGCTGAGAATAATATGGGGTCCAAGGCTATGACTCACACAGGAAAGGTACAGCTGGTTTTTATCCCCGAAGCAGAAAAAGCCCAGGCAATGGTTAAGACAGGAGACCTCGGGATACCTAGATGTGATTGAATACCTCTCTGTATGTCTCTGTTTGATGTCTTTACAACCGCTGCGAACATGCTGACACTTTCCAAATACGCTGATGCAAACGTAATACAAACACAGCATGACAATCAGCGCTGCGTAAAACATTAAATTGTCTTTTCATTTTAGAATCTATTTGAAAAAGGCACACAGGTTTAAAGCTTCAAATTGATAGAACACAGTCAGGCAAATACATAAAAAACACGCTTTTATTCACTTTAACCTCCCTGGCGGTATGATTATTTCGGATTTTAGGTGCTGAAAGCGGTACAATTATTTTGCATGGAAATTTGGCGTTTTATATTGTAGGCCTGTAATTCTTAACAATAACACACTTAAATCTGTCCAAACAAGAGTCTAGTAGATATCCCGGGTATGATAAAGTTTGAAACACAAAAAAATAAATTATAATATAATAAATAAAAATAAATAATTAAAAAATATATATAATAATAATAAAAAAAATTTCCCCACGATTCACTATCGCTCAATTCTGCAAGTGTTCTAATTTACTATCGCTGTTTTCTAGCTGGTCTAAAGCCACTTTTGACGTAAAGGAACACTTTTTGGTTGCCATGGACAATCTCCAGTTTCCAGGCAGAAAGAACAGTATATATAATATAAAGGGAATGGGCATAGGACAAAGCACTGGGGACAAAAGGGATGTGAAATTATTTCATACAGTACTGTAATCTGTAAGATTACAGTACTGTATGTGTTATGATTTTTACAATTTTTTGAATTTGCCGCCAGGCTCTGCCCCCGTGCGTCGCGACTGGCAAGGAGAGGCTTCAGAGGAGACAGAGCCCACGGACACTGCGGGGGACATCGCAGGATCCTGGGGACAAGGTAAGTAACGCCACACCAGGATCCTGCAATGCGATCCCGAGTGTGGCTCGGGGTTACCACTAATGGGACTGAATTTTAACCCCGAGCCACACTCGGGAAAACTGCCAGGGAGGCTACGTTATCATAGCTCCCAACTTTCATGGGAAAGAGACGTCTATCAGCAAAAAAAAAGTTTTAAAACAAAGGAAGCAATCCTGCCATGCCCAATTTTATAAAATCTTTGGTGGCGCGCAAAAGTTATTTTTTCCCTAACTACCTTTCTTTTAGACTGGCTTTTCAAAGTAATAAATGCAAGCCTATGGAAGTTGGATAACATGTTTTGTGCATTATAACACTTTTGGTAGTTAAAGCGTTAGTAAACTGCAACATTGAAGAAAAAAAAAAAAATCCCTTACAAAGCAACGGCATAATGAGCTAGTATCATCGCATACTAGCACATTATGAAATACCTTAGAACAAAGCCCTCCAGCGGCACGCTGTCACTGCTGACAGGGCTTCCATCTTCCCAAGTTCTTCCTTCCAAGTTCACGGGCTCTGGCTGTATGAGTGCCCGGTGCCACAATGACATCACTCCTGAGCATGTGCACGGGAGCCCTTGGCTGTGGCACGGAGCTCTGAAGGTCTGGCATGGTATGCTGGACCTTCAGAGCGCATGAGCCGGTGATGTCACCAGCTGCATGCAGTGTGAATATCTCCTGAACAGCGCAAGTTTAGGAGATGTTCACTGTATCTAGAGGTAAAGCTTATTATAGGCTAACCTGTAGGTACAACTTAAAAAAAGACTTTACTAATACCAATTTAATTCGCATATTTTTTATAGAGGTCTATGTATCATACCAAAAAGAGGGACAACTGAGGAGTAAAGAGAGACAGATGGTTCAGAAGACGAATGGTCCCTTCATATGAGATCAGTTTGAAGGTTTTTTCTGCGTGCTGAATAGGAAGTTTAAAATTTTACCATATAGACTGATTAGACAAAATTTGCTGAAAATTAAAAATAACATGAATTTGTTTTATAACAAAGCCATGTGAATATAATGTCAGTGATGACAATGATGACCATGATGACCATGATGACAATGATGACCATGATGACAATGCCCTCACATGGTCAGGGCTCCCATTTTCCTCCATATCTAATGTCAAGATGCTTGCTAATTAGGAGATGTTCTGACACAAAAACAGGTCCAAGATAGTTTAAATAAACTTCACATAAGCTAGGTAAAGTCCATTACACTTAAAACTGTACCACTAGGGGAAATTTACCCTCACTCTCTGTCCTATAGACACAACAGCAAGAGGAAATTACCAAAAAAGTAGGTAAACCCCCTCTTGGTTGTCACAGGAACATCAGTTGATATTTCCCTCACTTTCAATAAAAAGAAAATATAAACATATCAAGAAATAAAGATATAATAGATAAATATAGAAGACATCTAAAAAATATGACTCTCTCTAATGTGGACACAGACAGTAATCTCAACAGGAGATCTAACCTCCCATCACTCTATACAAGTCAAAAAATATTTAGATACAATTTAATTTCTGTTTTCCCACTAACACCAATGCATTTTACCAAAATGGTGAATTTTATCACAATGTCTTCATTGTTCATAACATTTTAGAGAAAGGGAAAACTCACCCCAGGTGCTAAAATTGTTTACCATTCCAGTCAAGTGAATGCTGAAGTTGGGCTTGCAGTGCAAATGATGGCTCTATAGGTTGATGGGAGGATTGGGAGAGAGGAGGAGAGAGGAGGAAGAAGCAACGTCCAGATGAAATCCTCTAGGAGGTAGACAAAACCGCCTCTGCCTGTCATTATAAAGTTATTTATTCAGAAGAACGAGTTGCCAGCTCTCCATTCTACTCTTTCAGTATTGGGAGAGACACTCATGGCACCACCGGTGTGGTCATGTTCGTTAGTAATTGGTCCAATGAGCAAGAGGAGAGGCTATGCTACCATGGAGTACAGGAGGTCAAAACCATATACATTACTTTACAAACTGCTGACATGTAGAAACATTTATTTGAATATGTTTATATAACTGGGTGGCTACAATTTCTCTTTAAAGCCCAACTCCGGGCAAAAAAAAGTTTTTTTCCATTCAGTCGGGCTGTGCCCTCACTGCATGGGTTAACTGCTCATTTTGTCTAGGGGTGAGGAGAAAGCTTATACTCACCCGGTCCCTTTTTCCACTGAAAAACGGTGGTCCCCCACAGTCCAGCGATGGACACAACTCAAAACCATGCTGGGAGGTCCTCTTTTCTCCTCTCCTCTAGACAAAAACAAGCAGTAAACCCATGCAGTGGGGGCACAGTTCCACTGTTATGACTAAGCACAACCTGAATGAAACACGTTACCATGTGTATGTCATCTCGTGTCTTGGGCTTGTGGTGTACATTTTATTTGGATTTTATACAATAAAGCTTGCATTTATCTGAAGACTGGAGTGTGGTCAATTGTCTTTGTTGCATGCAAAGTTCCACTGTATGGGAAAGCTTTTCTTTGCCCGAAAATGGGCTTTAACCACTTGCCTACCAGGCACTTACACCCCCTTCCTGCCCAGGCCCTTCTTCAGCAGTTTTGGTTAGACTGACGCTTTAAAGGAAAACACCATCATCAGCATTATAACATTAAAAGTTGCTGATATTCTCATTCCCATACACAAATTTTTGTTATCTTCCAGTTAATGATACATTCATAAGCTGATGATCAGTTGCTGCCGGCTATGTCAGACAGTTACAGACAAAATGTTCCCATTGTCTAGATACCTGCTGAATGTTCTGGCGTTTTGACAAAAAAATCGAAAGAGGTCGATAGATGTCACTAGAGATGAGTGGACAGATCCGAGAGGATTAAGACTGTCAAGACTTTTATTGCAAGAGACAGCTCCTGCCTCATATGACAGTCACGTAGATAGAGCAGCTCCATTTTCCATTCCCCATAATAATTTAAAGTGGACCTGTCACTAGGGTATACAAACTAGGGCATGCTGTAAAAGACTACTACAACCTGTCTGTTGGGAGGTAACTCCAGTCTTTACTCTCCAGCAGAAGTATGGACAGTGCTTTTTTTGCTCCTTTATTCATTTTATATCTTAATTTTTTCACCTAAAGTGTATCTCTAGGAAACTCCCATTTTATCTAGTATTGCATAGAGCCAGGGAGGGTCATACCCTTTGTTTTTGTTGTGTCCCATTTAGAAGATTCAACCCTTTGTGACCTCTGTCACCAGGAAAGAAAGTGAGGGGAAACCCAAAATGTTTGAGTTGTCAACAGAACAAGATGTCAGTGGAAATGTTCTAATGGGGACACCCTTACTGGGGACAATTGCCAAAGAAGGGAATTGCCCTCACTTTGTGTGGGGACCTGTTTGGTCTCTGGGAGAGAAAGTGAAGGGAATGTCTTTCTATTGGTACAGCAATAGCACAAAAAATTCTGGCGGGTGTTTTAAGCCTTCCCTACTCTATCCAAAAATAAAAAAAGTTTTGCCTATGCCTACTTTTTACCTTTATTACAATAACCAAGATCCCGTCAAACTCTCAAATGACAGTAAATAGGCAGTGGCAGATTTTCTTTATGGAGGCATCAAGGGTCTATTAGACCCCTAATGCTTTCCCCTGCGCTGAACATAAACAAAGTGGAGAGGTAGAGTGCCCAGTCTTCTCTTTTCCCAACTGCTCTGGCTGGGATTTGATAGGGAGGAATAGTGTCCCATCATTGGTGTCAGTGGGAGGAATAGTGTCCCATCATTGGTGTCAGTGGGAGGAATAGTGTCCCATCATTGGTGTCAGTGGGAGGAATAGTGTCCCATCATTGGTGTCAGTGGGAGGAACAGTGCCCCATCATTGGTGTCAGTGGAAGAAAAAGTGCCCCATCAATGTCAGTGGGAGGAATAGTGCCTCATCGTTAGTGTTTATTGGGGGAATAATATTTCATATGATTGGGATGATTGGGCGGAACAGTGCCCAAGGACCACATATAGATGGGCATCTGAGTTATGGAGATCACTGTTCTTATACATATTTTGAAGGCTGAAAAAACAAAAAAACAAATTACATCCATCAATTTGTACAAGTATTACAGATTTTAAGGGATTATCTGGTATATTATTGAAAAATAACAGAATACCTCGAACAGGCAAAAAGTTCTTAAATAACATGCGAATGTTATTAAAGTCTATTGGACATGAACATGAAAAATCAAAAGTCCTAATTTTAAAGGCTTATATGCAAGTTATTGCCATAAAAAGTGTTTGAGGACCCGGGTCCTGCCCTGGGGGCCATGTATCAATGCAAAAAAAAGTTTTTAAAACTATTGTTTTTTTCAGGAGCAGTGATTTTAATGATGTTTAAAGTGAAGCAATAAAAATGAAATATTCCTTTAAAAACCTGCCTGGGGCGTCCCCTTATTCTGCCTGTAAAGTGGAGCATCTCTGCAATGTGTAGAACATGCCGCAGCAATAATGACATTTCTAAAGAAAAAAATGTCATTTAAACTTGCTCATGGCTGTAATGTATTGCCGGCTGCCACTTTGTATAGATGAAAAAAAAAACGGCATAGGGTCCCCCCCAGTCCATACCAGACCCCGCCCCCTCTGACGTCACATGACGCCAGAAGGGGGTGGGGTCACTCGGTTACGTCGCCGGATGGCCCCCGCCCTTTCCTATATAACAGCTGTTGCCGGGAGGCCTCCTATGGAGGCAGAGCTTTTTTATTCTTTTCTATTTTTCGGGCAGCATGAATAAAGATGGATATGTAATAAAGGAATTGCCAAAAACTGTCTCTTGTGGTTTTTTTACTTTGACACTTTTTTTGGTAAATGGGTAGGGGTACAATGTGCCCGATACCCATTCACATGGAGGGGATCTGAGGGACCCCTTGTTAAAGGGGGCTTCCAGATTCCGATAAGCCCCCCGCCTGCAGACCCCAACAACCACCAGCCAGGGTTGTTGAGAAGAGGCCCTTGTCCCCATCAACATGGGGACAAGGTGCTTTGGAGTGGACCCCAAAGCACCCTCCCCATGTTGAGGGCAAGCGGCCTGGTATTATTTAGGAGGGGGAGGCCTCTTGCTCCTCCCCTCCCTTTCCTGGCCTGCCAGGCTGCATGCTCAGATAAGGGTCTGGTATGGATTGGGGGGGGGCCACGCCATTGTTTGAGAAAAAATCTATGCCAGACCCAAAGGTCATAGGGGTCTCCTGAACCACTTTAATAAATCTACAATCCACCGATTGGATTGTAGATCTCAGTAGGATCATCTTAGCCTCACTCGTCTCCATACCTAAGAAGTGAGAGGACCCGATTGCCTTCGCCGCTACCGACGGCTCCGGTAAGCGACGGAGGGCGTGGGAGAGTGGTGGGAGGGGGGGTGGCACCTCTCCCGCCACCGATAACGGTGATCTCACGGCGAACCCGCTGCAGAGACCACCATTATCGTGTACAGAACCGCCGGCCCTAAAGATGGATACCTCAGTTGTGGCAGCAGCTGCTGCCATTACCGAGATATCCATCTTCAAAGTAATGACGTATATATACAGTGGCCGGTCGGTAAGTGGTTAAAAGCATACATATTCCCTAAGGAACTCCCTGAATATGTTTGATGTTATCTGGTCTAGATGGCTTCAATCTATGACTTAGGTATCATGTCAACCAATGTGTACTGTGTACTTTGTAATGCTGGATATTGTTATGCTTTTTTTTTTGTGTCATATATACTCTGAGTGAGTGGGGGGGGGGGGGGGTGGCGGGGCTTGTTTGAAGGTTTATTTTATTTTCTTCTGGGGGGTTTTGGTTTGGTGTGATTTCTATTTTTGTGGTTTTGTCTGTATTGTGTCAGTGTCGTTTTCATATAAAAAAATAAAAAGGATTTGATTCAAAAATATATACACTGCACTGCACTATATATTTTGCACTGTATTATATATTCTACACTGACTGCACTATATACTCTGCAATGTATTATATATACTACACTGATGGCACTATAAACTTTTTAGTGTATTATATATACTACACTGAATGCACTATATACTCTGAACTGTATTATATATACTACACTGACTGCACTATATATTCTCCACTGTATTATATATTCTACACTGACTGCACTATATACTCTGCAATGTATTATATATACTACACTGATGGCACTATATACTCTCCAGTGTATTATATATACTACACTGAATGCACTATATACTCTGAACTGTATTATATATACTGCACTGACTGCACTATATATTCTCCACTGTATTATATATTCTACACTGACTGCACTATATACTCTCCACTGTATTATATATACTACACTGAATGCACTATATACTCTGAACTGTATTATATATACTACACTGACTGCACTGTATACTCTCCACTGTATTATATATAATACACTGACTGCACTATATACTCTTAACTGTATTATATATACTACACTGACTGACTGCACCCTACACTAACAACCTGTCTAATCTCCATTTATTCACTGTATATGGCCGCCATGTAAGCAGCAGCCTTATATAGTGTGGGGCGTGGTCTTAACCCCTGAGCCATGATTGACCAATCATGGCTCTCACAGCACATCGTGCTGTGACTGGCCAAAGCATACATGTCAGGTACATGCTTAGGCCAATCAGCAGCTGTCAATGCACTGCGATCTCGCAGTGCATTATGGGGCACTCCGTGGTGGATAAATGTCCCGCGACCGAACAAAAGAACATCCGATGTTCAAGTCGAACATCAGGACCATCCCTAATCCTGAGGGTACACAACACATTTTCTAAACTGCTCAACTGCAAAATGATGAAAAAAAGTAGAGCTTTAGAAGCAACTTGGGCCTTATTCAATTTAAAGAGGAACTGCAGTCTGCTCAAATAATTTGTAATAAAAACATCTCCATTCTGAAGCTTCCCTCCAACCACTTTGCATATTATTTTATATATACTGTGATTCTGTACTTGCCAAATATGCTTCAAAAATCTCCCTCCACTGAGTCTGGCTGCATCCATTGTAATAGTTCCCAGGACTACTCCAAGATGGCCCAGGGCTTTTACCATAGGGACTACTCTCTGCATCTTGTTCTATCCTGCCCTCCCCTACAGGACTAGTAAATGTTTTTTTTAATACAAGCAGTGTAAGAACATGAATTTGACTTGGTGTCAGCCCATTTCAGCACAAGTACAGCAGAGCTCAGAAAGGGAGAGAGAAGCAGCACAAGGAGCCAATCAGTTGAACTGTAGTGCTTATGTGCTAAAAAGAAACAAGCTGATAGGAAGAGAGAGCAGAGTGACATATAATCACTTTTCACTGTCCAGTCAAAGGTTGAGGGAGGGACAAGACTTGTAAGTCCGCTGCAGGTCCGATGAAGCCCACACATGGTCGAATTGTTCGCCGGATTTGGTCCGTCGGCGTCCGTCTGACTTTTGTAGACGAAAAGTCCGACCGTGTGTACGCGGCATAAGAACTGGATAGACAGAAATACAAATGCTTTGGCAGGTAACAATTCGGATATTTGTATTTCATCAGTGTATTTTGCCTGGAGTTCAACTTTAAAGCAGTTTCAGTGGGATACAAAATATATGTATATCCATTGTTATTGAGGTTGGAAAATACTGATATTCATTAAGTTTAACCTATCACAACTGCAGCAATTTTGGTCTAGAGCAGTGATCTCCAAACTGCAGCTGTCGGGCCCTTTGCTTGCTTTTATCTACCCCTTGGGGCACTGTTCTTCACACGGATATGAGGCACCATTCTTCCCACTGACACACTTGATGAGGCACCAATCCTTTCACTTACACCAATGATGGGGCACTATTCCTCCCACTGATACCAATGATGGGGCACTATTCCTTCTACTAATACCAATGATGGGGCACTCTTCCTCCTACTAATACCAATGATGGGGCACTCTTCCTCCTACTAATACCAATGATGGGGCACTCTTTCTCCTACTAATACCAATGATGGGGCACTCTTCCTCCTACTAATACCAATGATGGGACACTATTCCTCCCACTGATATCAATAATGGGGCACTATTCCTCCCACTGACACCAAAGATGGGGCACTATTCCTCCCACTAATATCAATGATGGGGCACTATTCCTCCCACTGATACCAATGATGGGGCACTCTTCCTCCTACTAATACCAATGATGGGGCACTATTCCCCCCACTGACACCAATGATGAGGCACTATTCCTCCCACTTACACCAATGATGGGACACTATTCCTCCCACTGATATCAATAATGGGGCACTATTCCTCCCACTGACACCAAAGATGGGGCACTATTCCTCCCACTAATATCAATGATGGGGCACTATTCCTCCCACTGATATCAATCATGGGGCACTATTCCTCCCCCTGACACCAAAGATAGGGCACTATTCCTCCCACTGATATCAATGATGGGGCACTATTCGTCCCCAGGGGCAGTCAAATAAATTCCCTGGATAAGAATATTTCTTTCTAAGCCTTTAGAAATTAAAATTTTGGACTCTTTTAATTGCAAGAATGTCACCCAGTCAATTTTTTTTTTTTTTTTTTTTTTGTAAAGGAACAGGTAGAACATTTTTCTTTTTTCTATGCGAATACTTGTACAGTCCTTGGGATAAAAAGTTAATTTTCCAAATCCTTATACTGGCCTTGGATACCTTGAATATATTTAAAGATGTTAATGAAATCACGTCTAAATCATCTTTTCTCCAAACCAAAATTACCTAGCTTTTCTAATCTTTTATTATTATTAAGAATTTCCATACTTTTAATAATTTAGTTGCTGCCTCTGAACTCAATAAAAAGGGAACTAATAAAACACAATTGAATATAGCTATATATTTATTAGAATAACATTAATGTGATTGTAAGGGTTAATTTTTTTTTTTTTAGTTTAAAAAAACAAACATATCATACTTACCTCCACTGTGCAGCTCGTTTGGCACAGAGAGGCCCCAAACATCCTCTTCTGGGGTCCCCCGGTGGCTCTCGCGGCTCCTCTCCACACCAGATAACCCCGTCAGAGAAGCACTTCCCCGCGGGGGTTACCTTGCGGGCGCATTCCCGAGTCCAGCATTTGCATCCATAGACACGAATGTCAATCTAGCCAATCAGGACACGAGACACCGGCTAAAGCAGCATGAGAAAAAGAGGGTTCAGGTAAGTAAAACGGGGGCACTGGGGGGCTGCTGCACTGCAAGAGGTTTTTCACCTCAATGTATAGAATGCATTGAGGTGAAAAACTACAAAGGTTTACAACCCCTTGTGCATTATTACTTGTTTATCTCAGACTATGAATCAGCTTCCTATAATCCCCTACATAGAAAACACTCAGACTGGAAAGAGGGAGGACCTACACTGGTAGCCAATCAGGTGTGTTCCTTGCACATGTGCTGATCACAAACATGCAGATGGAAGAAGCGAGAAGAAGGATGAGCACACCAGTGTGCTCATAGGTGTGCGCAGCCTATTGCATTAGGATGTGCACCCCAAATCTCAAACACACATGAACGCCACCTGCTGTCACAGAAAGGAGGCTCTGATGGTGGGAAACAGTTGATTGGGAGCATATTACGTTACGCCCTAAATACGGGTGTAACGTTTTCCTACTGTTCAACCTAGCCTTTAATATAATGGGGACATTTACACTGGCCACTGGCGCCCTCAACTACCAACCTGGTGCTGTCCCTGGATAATGCGAATGCACATGGGGTGATTAGGGTGTGCCCAGGCACACCTGGCACACCCTGTGTGCACGCCTATGAGTGTGCTGCTGTTCCTTTAGGTCTCTTTCAGACAGGCAGCAGTAAAAACAGGCGGATGACCTGCAGTTTTACCAACCCCTCCCCCCCTACACACACACACCCATGCCTCCCACCTGCACAGTAAAATAATAGCTGTTGGATGGGGCTGTTCACATGCCATGGCCACAGGCATTTGTAGCTGGGGGTGCAGAGTTTGACAAGTGGCACCGCTTGTCAAACTTGCCCATTGAGTTCAATGGGGCCAAACCACCGCGCCACCACTGCCTGCAATGCACAGGACCGCAGAGCAGTAGCACAGTATTATTTAATCAAATAAATCAGATCTAAATCAGACAGTGAGGAGACAATACAACACCTCCTCACCACCTGCAAATGTCATACGAAATGTAGAAAATAAAATACGAGGCCTTCTGAAAATGGCGGTGGTGCTGAGCAAACAAACCTCTGTGGTTAGTGTGGAGTGGGGCAGCCGCTTGCATAGAGCCTGAACAGGACCAGGATAAGTGCAACGTTCAATGTAGAAGCTCCAAATACCATAGTAATGTCCAGAGTCCTCAGTGGTCCATCAGGTATGCATGCTTATGTTGTGCCAAGTTGGACCAAAGTAAGTAGGCAATAATATTATCAGAACCTGGATTACCTACTGGTGGTACTGTGCTTCCCGGAGTGGAAGGTTGTAGTTTTGGTGTCCACCAGCGAGTGTCTCCAAGCCAGCAGATCCCAGTAATCAGTTTCCACCTGATGTTGGCTGCTGGGAGGGTATTTAGGTCCTCGCCTACTAGTGACTCTTGCTCCAGTGTTTAGTCGCTACCAGATTCTGTTTGCCATTGATCCTGATCTTGCTCCTGCAGTGTACCCTGCTGCCTTGTACCTTCTCCCCCTTGTTCCTGGTCCCAATTTTGGTTTCCCCTTCCCATCTGCTCCCTGTACCTCCAGTTTTCCCCTGCTTTTCTATGTTCACCATTTTGAATGTATTGCATATAGTTAGTTGCTAGTTAGGCTTTCCCTTTGTATGGTTGTCAGATATTTTGTCACTGGGTTTTTAGTTCACTTATATCTTTTGTGTGTAGACAAGCAGATTTGACCATCTTGCTGCTGATTCCTCACAAATGATCATACCAGGATTTCAGCTTTAATGTTTATGATCTAGGCACGGGGGCACTTTAAAGCAGCCAAAACACGAGTTGGACATAGTTGCTCTAGTTTTCAGGGAAGCATCGTAATAGAGTTCCAGCGGAGGTAGTGAGTCAGCCAACAGTAAGTGGATTCGAACATGGTTAGGAAAAACATAGCTCTACAGTATACTCAGACAAAAAAAAAGGGGGGGAAAAAATTATAGAAACATTTAAATTCTAAATGCAGTGCCTTGAAAAAGTATTCATACGCCTTGAAATTTTCTACATTTTGTCATGTTACAACCAAAAACGTAAATGTATGTTGTTGGGATATTATGTGACAGACCAACACAAAGTGGCACATAATTATGAAGTGGAAGGAAAAAGATAAATGGTTTTCAACATAAAGTGTGACGTGTATTTGTATTTAGCCCCCTTTACTCTGATACCCCTAACTAAAATCTAGTGGAACCAATTGCCTTCAGGAGTCACCTAATTAGTAAATAGAGTCCACCTGTGTGTAATTCAATCTCAGTATAAATCTGGCTGTTCAGTGAAGCCCTCAGAGGTTTGTTAGAGAACCTTAGTGAACAAACAGCATCATGAAGACCAAGAAACACACCAGACAGGTCAGAGATAACGTTGTGGAGAAGTTTAAAGCAGGGTTAGGTTATAAAAAAAAATCCCAAGCTTTGAACATCTCATGGAGCACTGTTGAAGCCATTATTTGAAAATGGAAAGAGTATGGCACAACTGCAAACCTACCAAGACATGGCCGTCCACCTAAACTGACAGGCCGGGCAAAGAGAACAGTATTCAGAAAAGCAGCCAAGAGGCTCATGGTAACTCTGGAGGAGCTGCAGAGATCCACAGCTCAGGTGGGAGAATCTGTCCACAGGACAACTATTAGTTGTGCACTCCACAAATCTACCCTTTATGGAAGAGTGGCAAGAAGAAATCCATTGTTGAAAGAAAGCCATAAGAAGTCCCATTTGCAGTTTGCGAGAAGCCATGTGGGGGACATGGCAAACATGTGGAAGAAGATGCTCTGGTCAGATGAGATCAAAATTGAACTTTTTGGCCTAAAAGCAACATGCTATGTGTGGCAGAAAACTAACACTGCACATCACCCTGAACACACCATCCCCACCGTGAAACATGGTGGTGGCAGCATTATGTTGTGGGGATTCCCTTCTTTCAGCAGGGAGAGGGAAGCTGGTTAGATCTGATGGAAAGATGGATGGAGCCAAATGCAGGGCAATCTTAGAAGAAAGCCTGTTAGGGTCTGCAAAAGACATGAGACTGGGGCGGAAGTTCACCTTCCAGCAGGACAACGACCCTAAACATACAGCCAGAGCTACAATGGAATGTTTTAGATGAGGGGTCTTCAAACTTTCTGAACAAAGGGCCGGTTTACTGTCCTTCAGACTTTAGGGGGCCACACCGTAGCCAGCGGGAAAAGAAAATTTTGCTGGCATCAGTGGGAGTAAACAGTACCCCATCTTTGTTATTAGGGGGCGGAATAGTGCCCAATTGTTGGGGCCAGTGGGGGAAATGGCACCACATTTTTGTTGTTAGAGGGCAGAATAGAGTCTCATATCAGTGGGATGAAGTGTGCCCCAAGGGCCGGATAAAGGCAGGCAAAGGGCTACATCTGGCCCCCGGGCTGCAGACTGGAGACCCCTGGTTTAGATCAAAGCATATTCATGTGTTAGAATGGCCCAGTCAAAGTCCAGACCTAAATCCAATTGAGAATCTGTGGCAAGACTTGAAAATTGCTGTTCACAGACGTTCGCCGTCCAATCTGACAGAGCTTGAGCTATTTTGGAAAGTAGAATGGGCAAAAATGTCACTCTCTAGATGTGCAAAGCTGGTAGAGACATCCCCAAATAGACTTGCAGCTGTAATTGAAGTGAAAGGTGATTCTACAAAAAATTGACACAGGGGGGCTGAATACAAATGCACGCCACACTTTTCACAGATTTGTAAAAAATGTTGAAAACCATTTATCATTTACCTTCCACTTCACAATTATGTGCCACTTTGTGTTGGTCTATCACATAAAATCCCAATAAAATACATTTACGTTTTTGGTTGTAACATGACAAAATGTAGAAAATTTTAAGGGGTATGAATACTTTTTTCAGGGCACTGAAAATTCAAAAAAATGGGACAGACTTGATAGACCACTTGGTCTTCTTTTCTTTTGTCACTCTTCTGTGTTGCTATGTAACTGGTCATTCAAGAAAGGTCTGATATGCCAGATTCTGCGAGCTATGGAGACTATGCCGGAGGGTCAATGGCTGCAGATACAGGATTAGCATTCCACAGCTGAAAATCTGTAGTTGGCACGTTATAACAGTGGTGTCTCACCCAACTTTATACTCTGAGATGAAAGAAGAGGAATCTATACATACAGTTCTCCGGGGCTTGTGCAACTCAAGCCAGAAATGGCAAACATAAGCTAGAATTTTAGAGTGATTTATAAAAAGAATCTATTTTAAAGTTTCCATTTAAAGTGTCTCTGCTGTCAAAAGTTTTCATTTTAGTTTTGGATAGATTAATCACTTGCTGACCTCCATATGTATAAAAATGTCCCGTCATTCAGTGGTGATACCAAGATCATGGTTGCAGCTGGCTGTCATTTTTTACAGCCGCTGATCAGCTGATTAGTAAAAGTGATCCAGGTGGCTCTACAGCCACCCAATCACTTTTATAGTACTGTGAAGGGCTGTCTCCCTCTCCCATTGCCACCTATGGTGGTTCCCAGGCTCTCCCATCTCTTCTGGGAGCCCTGAACGATGGTAAATGGCCAGGATAAGTGAACACAGAGGAGATGAAGAAACATCCATTCTCCCATCTCCTCTGTGACAAATGAAACTGGAAGCGACAATGATTTCATCCCTTCCGGTTTCAGAGCTGTAATTCTCTTGCTGATAAAGTCAGAGAAGCAGCTAATCAAGCACAGTATGTGTTTGTATATATACATCTATAATAAAATTGTTTGGTCTCCAGACTGCAGCCCGGGGGCCAGATGTAGCCCTTTTCCTGCCTTTATCCGGCCCTTGGGGCACACTTCATCCCACTGATATGAGACTCTATTCTGCCCTCTAACAACAAAAATGTGGTGCCATTTCCCCCATCTGAATCTGAAATAACCAAAGCAAAATGACTGCAGGCTGGTTGAACACCCAATCCCACATTAGGCCTTTACCATATTTACACCCTACGCATAAAACAAAAGTGCTTGTTTACAACAATAACCTTTAAGCCTATATTAATTACTAGGCATGTTAATGAACAGTCCAAAAAATGTATTAACCAGTCGTGGTTGTGAAGAAAAACTTCAGTGCAGTGTGGAGGCACCCCAGACAAAAATCTTATAAGCAAACTTAAAATTGTGACTTGAGTGCGTTCAGCGTTCTTGGTGACTTGGTGCTCCCCCTCAAGGGTCCCCACTCACCAGATCCATCCACCCCAGAGGGGTAACTCGCATAAGGAATGTGGCCTCTGCGATCCTCCTGCCGCCACGGTAGGTAGGTTTCCCAGGAAGGTCCTCAGCATATGCAGGTTGGAGAAGTTTCACCGGTCACCGTCGCTGAGGACGTCTATGACGAAACGCGTACGACGGCGCCACGCACGCTACGTCATTTCCGCTTACTAGGCCGGTGGAGCGCAGGTGGAGAGCACACGCTCTCTCCACTTCCACCTTGGGATACGAGCTACCCGGCCAGGACCTGTTTTTACAGTATGTGAGCGGTTGTGCAAGGCACAGTTTTTACTGCAAACCTAGGCTTATGGTGTGCCTATTCTAATTCACTTATTTTTTGTTTTTTATTTGTATGATGCTTATTTCTACAGCCAGCTGATCTGGACTGTAGTTTTTTATTTTAAAGTTTTAAATAAAGTTTTTTTGGATTAAATCCAACTACTACACTATGGGAGTCCACCTTTCCTCTTTTTTCCTGCATGAGTGATTAAAACTTCTTCAACCTGCATATGCTGAGGACCTTCCTGGGAAACCTACCTACCGTGGCGGCAGGAGGATCGCAGAGGCCACATTCCTTATGCGAGTTACCCCTCTGGGGTGGATGGATCTGGTGAGTGGGGACCCTTGAGGGGGAGCACCAAGTCACCAAGAACGCTGAACGCACTCAAGTCACAATTTTAAGTTTGCTTATAAGATTTTTGTCTGGGGTGCCTCCACACTGCACTGAAGTTTTTCTTCACAACCACGGACTGGTTAATACATTTTTTGGACTGTTCATTAATATGCCTAGTAATTAATATAGGCTTAAAGGTTATTGTTGTAAACAAGCACTTTTGTTTTATGCGTAGGGTGTAAATATGGTAAAGGCCTAATGTGGGATTGGGTGTTCAACCAGCCTGCAGTCATTTTGCTTTGGTTATTTCAGATTCATATTCTGTTAAATCACAGGCACATTATCACATATGCCTGGAATGTGCACACATATGTTGAGTTTATTCAATTAACTACTTGTCACGGTCACACTAATAGGGCTTAAATAGGGTAGACTTCTTATCACACTATCACCTATAACTCTACGATCTTAGCACCTTTATTATTATTATTATTTTTTATTTGCACACTCACGGACGTGAAGGTAGACTTTGTACTTCAAGGTTGAGTATTTATTTACCCACACTTAACCTATCCGGGTGGAATCACTCGATGTGGAGTTTATATATATTTTTTTATATATTTTTAATTATTAGTGGTACAGCACACCACTTACCTGCCCAATAAAATTTGAGGGAGCGCCATTACCCCATTCTCATATATATACAGCTATTTCAGAAACACCTGTGGAGTTTCTTTAGGGGGGCTGCACACCTTTACACTTGTCCTAAGCGCAGTCATTTTATTGTATTTAATTTTATTATAGACATCGCCTCTGACAGTGAATTGCTCGGGTCCCCCAAAAAGAGTAACATGTCGTCTGCGTAAAACATTGTTTTTTCATTCAGAGTTCCATATTATAACCCTTGAATCTGGGCACTGTCCCTTATAAGGGCTGCGCACATGTCTATTCTAAATAGACCTCTGATGTTTCGCCTTTGAGACAGGGAAAGGAGATTAAGGACAAAGCCCTTAATCCTAATCTCTACAGCTTTAGCTGCATATAATAAATGAACAGGAATAGCTCTTACAGAGCCTCCTGTTTATTCACAAACTGAAGCATAGTAAACACAGTTTACATTACATCAGTTATGAATGAACAGACAGTGATCCATACCGATCACTGACTCTATCCATTAAAGCAAGGAAGGGGCCGGTAAATGACACATTTGCCAGCCCCTTCCCCACTCTCCATCCTAACAGATCTCCTGCAGCGCTGCTGGGTTCCCCCCTTACCCTCTCCCTCCGGCTGCGGGGGGGGACGAGGGGGGCCAAAAGAGAATACAGGAGCCCGGGGCAGCAGGAGGTGGATAGGAGGGGCGGCATTTAAAGGAACCAATCCCTTCCTTTTACTGCTGCCGCTGAAAGGCTGTAAAGTGGGAGGGATCGGTTCCTCTATAGACCACCACCCCTCCTATCCAGGTTTACAGGAAGCCAAGTCACAACTGTGACCCTTGCGGCCCCTGTACATACACCCCTGCCCTAGACTATTCATTGAACCAGAAGGGTGATTGTTGCTGTGTGCCTGGCTGGTGTCACACTAATCTGGGAAAGGAACCTTGGAAAATCAGCAGGCCCTTTTCGGGGATGAGTGCTACATAGAAATACCTGTAATTACCCGCTTCAGCCCCGGACCATTTGGCTGGCCAAAGACCAGAGCACTTTTTGCGATTCGGCACTGCGTCGCTTTAACTGACAATTGCGCGGTCGTGCGACGTGGCTCCCAAACAAAATTGACGTCCTTTTTTCCCACAAATAGAGCTTTCTTTTGGTGGTATTTGATCACCTCTGCGGTTTTTATTTTTTGCGCTATAAACAAAAAAATAGCGTCAATTTTGAAAAAAACACATTATTTTTTACTTTTTGCTATAAAAAATATCCCCAAAAAATATATAAAAAGACATTTTTTTTCCTCAGTTTAGGCCGATATGTATTCTTCTACATATTTTTGGTAAAAAAAAAAAATCGCAATAAGCGTATATTGATTGGTTTGCGCAAAAGTTATAGCGTCTACAAAATAGGGGATAGTTTAATGGCATTTTTGTAAATCATTTTTTTTTTTACTAGTAATGATGGCGATCAGCGATTTGTATCGTGACTGCAACATTATGGCGGACACGTCGGACAATTTTGACACATTTTTGGGACCATTGGCGTTAATACAGCGATCAGTGCGATTAAAAATGCACTGATTACTGTAAAAAGGTCACTAGCAGTGAAGGGGTTATAACTTGGGGCAGTGAAGGGGTTAATGTGTGTCCTAGGAAGTGTTCTAACTGTAAGGGGATGGGGACTGTGCAGGGAAACTAACAGATCGCTGTTCATACTCTGTATGAACAGACGATCTGTCAGTTGTCTGCTCAGAGAACCGGAAACTGTGTGTTTACACACACAGTTCTGGGTTCTCCATGTGCCCCAAGTGATCGCGGGAGCCTGGCAGTGATCGAGACCGCTGGGCACTCGCACCAGCTCGAGGAGTGAGCAGGGGGTGGCACGCGCGCAGCCCGCACGCGCCCCCTAGTGGCCGTCTATGTTACCGACATAACATAACGGCGATTTGCGCAGCTGAGCCATGTTGCTGCAGTACAACCGCAGTGGCTGGTCGGCAAGCGGTTAATAATATGCAAAGTAATCATTATCCTCAGGGCTTGTTCACATGAGCAGCCAGGGGCTGGTAAAATCAGGTAGTTGAGACATAATTTCACCATCCGTCTGCACAAGGGTATGCATCTGCTAATTGCATACCTCCCAACTGTCCCTGATTTTAAGGGACTGTCCCTGATTTCCCCCTCATTTGTCCCTCGTTTTGGTCTGATCTATATAGATGTATATAAAATGCACTTTTTATTGTTCAGAAGTGTTTCCCAGTGCTAAACCTTTCATCCTGATTTCTACATTGCTGCATTTGTACATTTTCAAAGCCAATATAAAGGAATAGTAGTGGTAAAAAAAATACCCTTGTGGATTTAATTAACTTTTTTTGGGGGTTAATTCTCCTTTAAGGGGGCGTGGCAGGGGGTGTGTCCTATGTCTACATACGTTTGCTAGTAGGTGTCCCTCATTCCCATCTCAAAATGTTGGAAGGTATGTAATTGCAGTACACATGCCACTACAAAAATGATGCAGCATGTCAATTTAGGACATGGCACCACTGCCAAGCATGACCCACTCAAGTGAATGGGGCTGCACAGCAGCCACCGCGACGTGGTGGTGTGGCATTTCTTAGATTGTAAGCTCTAAGGAGCAGGGCCCTCTGATTCCTACTGTATCAAAGTGTATTGTATTTGTACTGTCTACCCTCAAGTTGTAAAGCGCTACGTAAACTGTTGGCGCTATATAAATTCTGTATAATAATAATAATAATAATAATAAAGCAGACTGTCAAATGCCCTCTGAAAAGGGAACCGGCACTTAAGGTCTAGATTTATGTTAAAAAAAAAACAGACCTTAGATGTCAACTAATACTTTGAAGGTTCAGTCTGCAGGAAGAAGCATGCTCAGAATGACATAATTCTGCTTAGCAATAAAAATCTGAACACGTAATCAAGCACAGCTGGCCGTGATTTACTGCAAACAGTAACATCAAAAAAAAAAAAGAGAGCGAGAGAGAGAGAGAGAGAGAGAGAGAGAGAGAGAGAGAGAGAGAGAGAGAAGCAAAAACTGTGCAAAAGCACAAATGCCGGTTATAAGGGAACTCGTGTTTATTAAACAAAAAGGTACTCACCGCTCTGAAAACGTCAACTGTTCGCATTCCCAGAACACCGGTCTTCTCTTGTTTCCTGAAGGTCCTTTTCCTACAAAAGATATTGTCATATTAAGAGACTCCACCCTTGCTGGTGGTTAGGAGAAAAAAAAAAAAAAAGTTTGAGAGCCGACTGTCCAATTCCCCAGCCAGCCAGGCAGGATAGTCAGCCTTTTCCGAGACATTGAGGACTCACCTCTGTAGGCTGTTTTTCTTCCTCCTGGCTCGTCTCCGGGGCCCACCACCACCACCGCCGCTGCTGCTCCGTGTCTACTCTCCTGAGGCTTCTAATCAGAGGCTGCCGAGTCTTCCTGGAGGCTTGGAGTGTTACATTTGGCTCCTGCTTGTGACTTTTCAGGCTGGCCGGGTATCCTATTCTTTGCTCTGCGGTGATCCCAGGCCTGCCAGGCAAACACTGGGACAAACATTCACTTCAATGTATGGCGGAAAGGAAAAAAACACGAGTCTATTGCATGCGCAATCGTGTTCATCGCCCGCAGCAATTTACAATCACCTCTTTTTTCTGTGGGCCATATAATTATTTACCGTATTTTTTACAGGTACTTAAATAGCACTGTCAATTTATGCAGCACTCTACATATATACATAGCTCCCAACTGTCCCTGATTTTAAATGGACTGTCCCTGATTTGGAGCAATGTCCCTCTGTCCCTCATTTGTCCCTCATTTTGGTATGATCTCTATAGTTGTATATAAAATGAACTTTTTATCTTTCAAAAAGTGTTTCCCGGTGCGAAACATTTCATCCAAATTCTAAATTGCTGCATTTGTACATTTTAAAAGCCAATATAAAAGAATAGTAAAAAAAAGCACTTTTGAATTTAATTAACCTTTTTTTGGTTAATTCTCCTTTAAGGGGGTGTGGCAGGGGGCGTGTCCTATGCCTACATACATTTGCTAGTAGGTGTCCCTCATTCCCATCTCAAAATGTTGGGAGGTATGTATATATTGTACATTCACATCAGTCTCTGACCTCAAGGAGCTTACAATCTAAGGTCCCTAACTCAAATTCATACAATTTAGACAGGAGCCAATTAACCTACCAGCTTGTCTTTGGAATGTGGGAGGAAACCGGAGTACCCGGAGGAAACCCACGCAGGCACAGGGAGAACATGCAAACTCCTTGGAGGTAGTACCGTGGTTGGGATTTAGGCCCCTTTCACACTTGTGCGACTTGTCCTGCGACTTGGGACTGCAAAGTCACATGACAAGTCGTACCCCATGATTTCCAATGAGTACCGTTCATATCTGTGCGACTTCAAAGTCGTCCCTGCACTACTTTGGTCAGACTTTGATGCGACTTAAAGTGACACCAAAGGTTCTTTTTTTTTGTAAATAACAAACATGTCATACTTACCTCCACTGTGCAGCTCGTTTTGCACAGAGTGGCCCCGAACCTCGTCTTCTGGGGTCCCTCGGCGGCTCTCTTGGCTCCTCCCCACATCAGATAACCCCCTAGGGGGGGTTACCTTGCGGGCGCGCTCCTGAGTCCAACATTCGGCATCCATAGCTGCCGTATGACTCGGCCCCACCCCTGTGTCACTGGATTTGATTGACAGCAGCAGGAGCCAATGGCTGCGCTGCTATCAATCTATCCAATCAAGAGCCGAGAACCCCGGGCAGGGAGAAAGCGTGTCGAGTTTGAGGGCTCAGGTAAGTAAAATGGGGGGGCTGGGAGACCGGTCACTGACAGGTGTTTTTCCACCTTAATGCATAGGATGCTTTTGGACACATAGGAGGAGGGAGGAGAGGAGGAGACGTACGGCGGAAGCCGCCGCGATGCAGAGGAGAGGAGACGCGATAGAAGCCTCTGCCCGCCGCCTGTAAGAGCAATGCCTGCCCGGCAACCAGAAAAAAAAAAACACCAGCTGCCACTGTATGAAAGTGAGATAGGGACCTTAGATTGTAAGCTCCTTGAAGGCAGGGACTGATGTGAATGTCTGCCCGTTCTCCTCTGGCCTCTGACATCAACAAGGTATTTTCCTCCACACAACTGCCGCTCACTGGATATTTTCTCTTTTTCAGACCATTCTCTGCAAACCTGAGAGATGGTTGTGGGTGAAAATCCCAATAGATGAACAGTTTATGAAAGACCAGCCCGTCTGACACCAACAACCATTTTTTTTTGCTAGAAAATTAATTAGTACCACCAAAAATGATATATATGTCGGTCATTGCAATACTTTCTGTCACACCGTATTTGCGCAGCGGTCTTACAAGCGCACTTTTTTTGGGAAAAAATACACTTTTTTTAATTAAAAATAAGACAACAGTAATCTTGTGGCGAATCCGCCGCAGAGACCACTTTTACCTGAAAACGGACCACCCACCAAAGAAGAGGATACCAGGGTTATGGTAGCGAGCTGCTGACATAACAACTATATTCCTCTTCAAAGTACTACTGACGTATAATGACAGGGGGCGGCCCGTAAGTGGTTAAAATTTTACATTGATCAGCTGATCGCTGATCAATTATTCTGGAGTTCCTGCTGTCAGAATACCATGGCACAGCAAAGAGGATTCCTCCATCCACCTCGCATGTCCATACCTCCCAACATTTTGAGATGGGAATGAGGGACACCTACTAACAAACGTATATAGGCATAGGACACGCCCCCTGCCACACCCCCTTAAAGGAGAATTAACCAAAAAAAATGTTAATTAAATCTAGAAGGGCTTGTTTTTTTACCACTACAATTCATTTATATTGGCTTTTAAAGTGTACAAATGCAGCAATTTAGAAATCAGATGAGAGGCTTAGCACTTTGAAACACTTTTTGAAAGATAAAAAGTGCATCAGACCAAAATGAGGGAAAAATGAGGGGGAAAGAGGGACAGAGGGACATTGCTCCAAATCAGGGACAGTTGGGAACTATGCATGTGGATGTTGATGGAGGAATTATATCAATTGCTGATTAAAAAAAAAAAAAAATATATATATATATATATATATATATATACACAGATATATATATATATACACAGATATATATATATATATACACATATATATATATATATATATATATATATATATATATATATATATAGCATAGCGCTATATGATTTGCGAAGCACATGTTAACTGGTTCCCGACCAGCCGCCGCGGTTGTACTGCGGCAGGTTGGCTCTCCTGCCCAAATCGCCGTCATTTCACGTTGGGCACATACACGGCAATCTGTGGACCCGTTCGCTAGCGGGGGGGAGCCAATCAGGCGAACTCGATATCCGCCAGCCACCCGCGATCGCTCCACAGAGAGGCAGAACGGGGATCTGCCAGTGTAAACAAAGCAGATCCCCGTTCTGATAGGGGAGTAGAGTGAGGTTGTCTGTTCCTGGTGATCAGGAACAGCGATCTCTCTGTACTCCCAGTACGTCCCCTGCCCCCACAGTTAGAAAACACCTCCCTAGGGAACAGTTAACCCCTTGATCGCCCCCTAGTGTTAACCCCTTCCCTGCCAGTGAAATTTATACAGTAATCAGTGCATTTTTATAGCACTAATCGCTGTATAAATGTCACTGGTCCCAAAAAAGCGCCAAAAGTGTCCCATGTGTCCGCCGCAATGGCACAGTCCTGCCAAAAATCGCAGATCACCACCATTACTAGTAAAAATAAATAAAATAATAATAATAATGCCATAAATCTATCCCCTATTTTGTAGACGTGATAACTTTTGCGCAAACCAATCAAGATACACTTATTGGGATCTTTTTTACCGAAGAGATGTAGAAGAATACATATTGGCCTAAACTGATGAATACATTGTTTTTTTTCCATTTTTTTTTTTTGGATATTGATAATAGCAAAAAGTAAAAAATATTGTGGTGTTTTTTTTCAAAATTGTCGCTCTTTTGTTTTGTTTATAGCGCAAAAAAAAACCCTGCAGAGGTGATCAAATACCACCAAAAGAAAGCTCTATTTGTGGGGAAAACCGCGCAATTGTCAGTTAAAGCAACGCAGTGCCATATTGCAAAAAATGGCCTGGTCAGGAAGGGGGTTAATCTTTCCGGGGCTGAAGTGGTTAATAGAATATAGTAATAGGAATAATAATATTAATAATGATTATAGGGGGGAAAAAAGAAAGATTTTATTTAAATAAAGCTTTTAGTTAAATAAAGAAACACAATGCAACACATGCAAAAAAATGTACTGCACTGTAGTGCACATTAAGCATGCGTTATGGTGTGAATAAGCCCTAAGGGAAGAGAGTAGGGATGAGATAGGGATGAGCTAGAGAAGAGAGTAGGGGTGAGATAGGGATGAGATAGGGAAGAGAGTAGGGATGAGATAGGGAAGAGATAGGGAAGAGAGTAGGGATGAGATAGGTATGAGCTAGGGAAGAGAGTAGGGATGAGAGTAGGGATGAGATAGGGAAGAGAGTAGGGATGAGATAGGGATGAGATAGGGAAGAGAGTAGGGATGAGATAGGGATGAGATAGGGATGAGATAGGAATGAGAGTAGGGATGAGATAGGGATGAGAGTAGGGAATGAGATAGGGAAGAGAGTAGGGATGAGATAGGGAAGAGAGCAGGGATGAGATAGGGAAGAGAGTAGGGATGAGATAGGGATGAGATAGGGAAGAGAGTAGGGATGAGAGTAGGGATGAGATAGGGAAGAGAGTAGGGATGAGAGTAGGGAAGAGATAGGAAAGAGAGTAGGGATGAGATAGGGATGAGATAGGAATGAGAGTAGGGATGAGATAGGGATGAGAGTAGGGATGAGATAGGGAAGAGAGCAGGGATGAGATAGGGATGAGATAGGGAAGAGAGTAGGGATGAGATAGGGAAGGATTCACCACCTATTGTCCCCCTAGTACTTATCCTTGCTGATCAGTGGTATCCCTTTAGAATCCTCATGCCTCCCCAGTCCATAGGAATTTGATTGTCCTGTTCTCTGGCGTTGGTGTAGTGTGTTTCCTGCGTCAGTATATGATGTCACACTTACCTGAGCGGAGAAATGCGTTCCCAGCCTCGTCCTACATACAGCCGCTCTGCACTTCCCACAACAGATGAAGGCAGAGGAGGCGTCTTCTTAAGGTTACTTGGGACACCCCGGATGGCCCCTTGTTGTTCCCTGTGATATAAATAGCACAGCGCTATCACATTCCCAGCCTGATGTCATTTTCTTAGGAAAAGGAAGTTTCAGCGAAAGAACTCCTTGTGTTAAATCTGAACTCTGGCATTTATATGATCACCATTTTAACCACTTAAGGACCGAGCCTCTTTCTGAGATTTGTTTTTTACAAGTTAAAAACATTTTTTTTTGCTAGAAAATTATAACCCCCAAACATTGTACATTTTTTTCTAACACCCTAGAGAATAAAATGGCGGTCATTGCAATACTTTCTTTCACATCGTATTTGCGCAGCGGTCTTACAAGTGCACTTTTTTTGGAAAAAATACACTTTTTTGAATTAAGAACTAAGACATCAGTAGAGTTAGCCAAAATTTGTTTTATATTGTGAAATATAATGTTACGCCGAGTAAATTGATACCCAACATGTCACGCTTCAAAATTGCGTCCACTCGTGGAATGGCGACAAACTTTTACCCTTAAAAGTCTCCATAGGCGACATTTAAAAGATTCTACAGGTTGCATGTTTTGAGTTACAGAGGAGGTCTAGGACTAGAATTATTGCGCTCGCTCTACCGATTGCGGTGATATCTCACATGTGTGGCTTGAACACCGTTTTCATATGCGGGCGCTACTCGTGTATGCGTTCGCTTCTGCACCCGAGCTCGTTGGGACGGGGCGAGTTTAACATTTTTTTAAAAAAATTTCTTATTTTACCTTTTATTTTTTATTTTTACACTGTTCTTTTTTTTAAAAAAATCGTGTCACTTTTATTCCTATGGTAAACATCCCTTGTAAGAAAAAAAAAAAAAAGAATGACAGGACCTCTTAAATATGAGATCTGGGGTCAAAAAGACCTCAAATCTCATATTTACACTAAAATGCAATAAAAAAAAAAATTGTAATTTAAACATACAAGTTTACCTTACAGATTTTTCTGTAAAGGTGAACTTACTTTAAGTCACTAGGGGGCATTTTTGAAATTAAGTCAATAGGACACGATTTTGCATTGAAGTCAATGGGATGCGATTTTGCATTAAAGTCAATGGGAGGTGTTTTTGCATTAAAGTCAATGGGATGCGATTTTGCATTAAAGTCAATGGGAGGTGTTTTTGCATGGAAGTCACTAGGAGGCATTTTTACATTGAAGTCAATGGGATACGAATTTGCACTGAAGTCATTGGGACGCAATTTTGCATTGAAGTCACTAGAGGGCGTTTTTGCATTGAAGTCAATGGGATGCGATTTTGTATTAAAGTCAATGGGATGTGTTTTTGCATTGAAGTTACTAGGGGGCATTTTTGCATTGAAGTCAATGGGAGGTGTTTTTGCATTGAAGTCACTAGGAGGCATTTTTACATTGAAGTCAATGGGATGCGAATTTGCATTGAAGTCACTAGGGGGCATATTTGCATTGAAGTCAATGGGATGTTATTTTGTATTAAAGTCAATGGGATGTGTTTTTTCACTCAAGTCACTAGGTGGCGTTTTTACATTGAAGTCAATGGGACGCAATTTTGCATTGAGGTCACTAGGGGGCGTTTTTGCATTGAAGTCAATGGGAGGTGTTTTTGCATTAAAATCAATGGGAGGTGTTTTTGCATTGATGTCACTAGGAGGCATTTTTACATTGATGTCAATGGGATGCGAATTTGCATTGAAGTCATCGGAATGCAATTTTGCATTGAAGTCACTAGGGGGCATTTTTGCATTGAAGTCAATGGGATGCGATTTTGTATTAAAGATCAATGGGATGTGTTTTTTCATTGAAGTCACTAGGAGGTGTTTTTGCATTGAAGTCACTAGGAGGTGTTTTTGCATTAAAGTTAATGGGAGGTGTTTTTGCATTGAAGTCACTAGGAGCCATTTTTACATTGAAGTCAATGGGATGCGAATTTGCGTGGAAGTCATCGGGACGCAACTTTGCATTGAAGTCACTAGAGGGCGTTTTGCATTGAAGTCAATGGGATGCGATTTTGTATTAAAGTCAATGGGATGTGTTTTTGCATTGAAGTCACTAGGGGGCATTTTTGCATTGAAGTCACTAGGAGGTGTTTTTGCATTAAGGTCAATGGGAGGTGTTTTTGCATTGAAGTCACTAGGAGAAATTTTTACATTGAAGTCAATGGGATGCGAATTTGTATTAAAGTCATAGGGATGTGTTTTTTCATTGAAGTCACTAGGGGGCATTATTGCATTGAAGTCAATGGGATGCAATGTACGCATTGAAGGCAATAGGACACAGCATGCCATTATCAGCACCTTTTTTTTTTTTTTTTATCAGCAAAATGCAGATAACCCGATAATATTCGGCAGCCGATATATCGGTACATTCCTACATGAAAGCTGCTGATTTGAAAATTGAAAACAACTTATGAATTGACATTAATGGGTTAAAGCTTTTATGAGATTTTAAAGACTGGATGTAACATCTACATTATATATCTTCTACATATTTTTCTCCCAGTAAAGCACACTGTTCTATTCATCAGTAACAATAGTCTTCACCGCAAGACAGACAAGAACACACAGCGATGCATAAACAGACGAGGAAGAGCGAGCGCTGCACAAAGACCGCACTGATAAAAGTCAAAGCCACAATGCAATTCACATCTGTAGAAGAAGACAAGACATAGAGAGGAATTCTGCTATGAAATAACCAAACTCAAAGAGAAAATAAAGAAAACATTGCCATATATACATCAAACAGGTAAATCTCCGACTCCCAGCTCCCGAGCTCGGCTCTTGTCTGCTGCAAGTTCTAACGTGACAACCAGAGAGAGGAGAACAATAAGCGGAAAGTTTTTTCTTGGAATCGCACTCGGTATGGACCGCAGAGGAGATTGAAGACATCCAAAGAGTTGACGTCAAACATATATTATATTGTAGTGAATAAGTTGGCACAAGTGGTGGCTGGTGCTCTAAATTTTTTGGAGGGGCACAAACATTTTTTGAAAAAAAAATCATCAATTGCAGCCACTGTGCCAACAAACGCTGCCACTGTGCCCATCAATTGCAGCCACTGTGCAATCAAATGCTGCCACTGTGCCCATCAATTGCAGCCACTGTGCCCATCAATTGCAGCCACTGTGCAATCAAATGCTGCCACTGTGCCCATCATATGCTGCCAGTGTGCCCTTGAATGCCCCCAGTGTGACCCCTGCCCGCTCGCCCGCTCTGCCCGGCACTTACCCTGGTGGGGCAGCAGGTGACGGCGATGAGCAGGGTCCATCGTGCGTCTCCTGCCGTCCTCATCTCCTGTCCTCTCCTCCTAATAGGTGTCCAATAGCGGTGCCTGTTGTTTCAGCCAATCAGGTGACAGGTAACAGACCCAAGCACCTGATTGGAGGAGAGGCGGTTCAGTGTTAGGAAAGCGAATATTCATTTGCTTTTCTAACACCGAGCGCCAAGCATGGCACTCGCTGTTTACCTTTTTTGATGCCTATTAGAGCCTATTGCTCTAATCAGGGGCTTAAAAAAAATACCCCGCCGCTGTAATTCAGGCGCCCGGTGCCTGAATAGGCGGTGGCAGTGGCGGCCATAGTTAGATTCATGCATTGCATGAATCTATCTATTGGTGATAGAGGGGGTGGCAGGAGTGAGGGGGCGGTGCCTGTGCTCCCTTATGGACGCACTGCCACTGGTTGGCAATGTATATTTATACGTTAACCACTTCAATACCGGCACTTTCACTCCTTCCTGCCCAGACCAATTTTCAACTTTCAGCGATGTCGCACTTTGAATGACAATTGCGCGGTCATGCAACACTGTACCCATATGACATTTTTATCATTTTTTTGAGACAGATAGAGCTTTCTTTTGGTGATATTTATTCACCGCTGGGGTTTTGATTTTTTGCTAAATAAATGAAAAAAAAAGACCAAAAATGTGGAAAAAAAAAAAGTTTCTTAGTTTTTGTTGTACAAATTTGTAAATAAGTAATCTAGTAATTTTTCTTCTTCACGGATGTGCACTGATGTGGCTGCACTGTTGTAAACTGACATGGCTGCACTGATATGGCTGCACTGATGAGACCGCACTGATGGGCACTGAGGATGCACTGATGGGCACTGATGAGGCAGCACTGATGGGCACTAAGGACTGTTGAGGTCTCACTGATAGGCACCGATAAGCTGCACTAATGGGCACTGATGAGGGGGCATTGACAAGGCTGCACTGATGAGTTGGCACTGATGGGCACTGATAGTTGGCAGTGGTGGGCGCTAATAGGCGTCACTGATGGGCACTGATAGGGGGCCCTTATAAGCTGCACTTATGGGCACTGAAAAGGTGCACTGATAATTGGGGCACTGATGATCAGTGCCCCGATTATCAGTGTAAACAGTGTACTCACTTTGCCCTGATAGATCGGCACGCTGTCTCTGTGAGGAAAGGAGAGCTGATAACCGGCAAGTCTGTTTACATGTGACCAGCTGTGATTGGACACAGCTGATCACATGGTAAAGGGCCACTGTGATTGGCCCTGTACCCTGATCTGTGATCCACTGTGTCCAAGGGACCACAGACACATCCTGATGCAGAACGTTCTCGGGAGGGCATCCTAGGACGTCCTTCCAGAACTGGAAAGCCGCGTTTGTAGCCATATATCTGCTGTAGCACGGTATTAAAGTAGTTAAAGCTGAACAAAAAAACCTTGTTAGGTCTAGGGGTAGAGAAATAAACTCTAATACGAGGGCTGTACTAAAAGTAATGCAAAAGTGGGCATAACATTTTTTATTAACTTACATAGCTTGTTCAAATTTCACATGTTGGTAGAGTAACTCTCCTCTTTAGGAACTCTTCTTCTTTTTTTCTGGCAGGTAAACAATGGTTTCCAACAGTGGCGGCCCGTCCATAGGGGGCGCCACCCCCCCCCCTCCTGTAGTCACAAAAAAAAGGCCCTTTAAGAAAAAAATTTTTTTTTAAATTTCCTTTAACTAAGTGCACTGTGTTCGAGCGCCGGACACAGTGCACTATAGGAAGTGCCACGTCAATGTAATCACGAGATTGCAGATGTGGCGCTTCATTTGCAGTATTTTTAGCTGCTTTGCGGTGCAAACCAAAGAGCCAAGCAGCTTCCGCCTTATTGTTTAAGTGTACTAGTGTAGACGAGGTTACTTCCGGGTTTCGTGGATGAGGATAGAAATCGGAACTGACTTTGGCAGCTCCATTCTTCGCATGGCCCAAGCGGATCTGGAAGGGTAAGTAATGACAGAGCTGAGTCGCACAGAAAGCACTTCATGCAGGCAGCATACCTGCGCTGACTGGAAGGGGGACATGTAATAATCGTATTTCCATGGTGGCAGTCTGGCAGACTAGATCAGATGTGAGAAGATGTGAGAAAGTTTTGTACCCTGCCTGCATGCTTCTCTAGAGTCTCTGCATGTTACGTGGTTACTGAACATCAGAAGCTAATGTACTAGGGCTGAACAGTACACTCCGCTTGTCTGGTTAGCTGGAGGTTTGGTTTGGGTAATAATCCTGCAGATATCATTAGAGCAGGTTTAATCTTGTTGAGCCAGCCATCCATCCATACTCAGCCATCCATACTCAGCCATCCATCCATCCATACTCAGCCTGGCCAGCCATCCATCCATCCATACTCAGCCTGGCCAGCCATCCATACTCAGCCAACCATCCATACTCAGCCAGCCATCCATCCATCCATCCATCCATGCTCAGCCAGCCATCCATACTCAGCCAGCCATCCATCCATCCATGTTCAGCCAGTTATCCATGCCCAGCCATCCATCCATCCATACTCAGCCAACCATCCATACTCAGCCATTCATCCATCCATCCATCCATCCATCCATGCTCAGCCAGCCATCCATACTCAGCCAGCCATCCATCCATCCATGTTCAGCCAGCCATCCATGCCCAGCCAGCCATCCATCCATACTCAGCCAACCATCCATACTGAGCCAGCCATCCATGCTCAGCCATCCATACTCAGCCAACCATCCATACTCAGCCAGCCATCCATCCATGCTCAGCCAGCCATCCATACTCAGCCTGCCATCCATCCATCCATGCCCAGCCATCCACCCATCCATACTCAGCCAACCATCCATACTCAGCCAGCCATACATCCATGCTCAGCCAGCCATCCATGCTCAGCCATCCATACTCAGCAATACTCATCCTTCCATCCATACTCAGCCAGCCATCCATATTCAGCAATACTCATCCATCCATCCTCAGCAATACTCATCCATCCATTCATACTCAGCCAGACATCCATACTCAGCAATACTCATCCATCCATCCATGCTTAGCCAGCCATCCATACTCAGCAAAACTCATCCATCCATCCATACTCAGCCAGCCATCCATACTCAGCAATACTCATCCATCCATCCATACTCAGCCAGCCATCCATACTCAGCAATACTCATCCATGCTCAGCCATCCATCCCTAATCAGCAATACTCATCCATGTTCATCCATCCATCCATACTCATCCATCCATTCATGCTCAGCCATCCTATCCACCCCCATCCATACTCAGCCATACTCAGCCATATCCAATAATACCCAGCCGTACTCAACTGTACCCAGCCATCCCAATTGTACCCAGCCATCCCATCCGTACCCAGCCATACCCAGCCGTACTCAGCCGTACCCAGCCATCCCATCCGTACCCAGCTGTACTCAGCCATACCCAGCCATCCCATCCATACCCAGCCGTAATACAGGGGACAGAGTGAGTGGATTCTATAAGGGATGTGGTTTATGAGAAGTGGGAGGGGTCAAAAAGGAAGGGTGGGGTCTGGCGCCCCCCCACCCAAAAACTTCCCCAGCCACCACTGGTTTCCAAGTAGAACCAATGTGCCGTTATTGAGTTCTTGAGGGGTGCAGGCTATTCAATATCCACAGAGGTCTATATACTTACCTATGCTTAAGGCCGCCCCAGTCTGGTCACGTGATCTCCCCTGTGTCAGCTGCAAGGGAGAGGAAAGAGCACTCAACAAAGACTGGCATGCCTGGGGGGTGATGTCACCCATAGGCTCCTTTAGCCCTGCTATTGTTGGCACTGCCTCCTCTTCTCTGCAGCCTGCTGACACATGGGAGCTGACCAGACCAGAGTGGCTTGAAAATAGGTAAGTATATACATCTTCATTAAGCATAGTCAGCATAGGTGTTAGGAGAGGGAAAGGAGAATTTTTAAGATTAGTTGGGTTTATCCTGGAATTCTACTTTAAAGGTCCCCAACGCTGGCAGGACTGAGTAGTTAGTATTCTAGTGGCCAGTGGCTTAAGCCGTCCAGAGACGCTTCGAATCTCGGCCAGTTCAGCAATAACCAGCCAACATTCGAACCATGCATGGGCAGGCTGAATATACCCAAGTTGATCGATTAATCAAATTGGGTACAACCAGCCTGCAGGATTTACTGTTAGCAAAAGAGCCGCTAGCAAAAATTACTGTGTTCTCCCAGCAGGGACGGCTTCCCCCACATCGGGAGAGCACAATGGCTCAGCAGGAAGGATTCCCATGAATTTGAAGAAACTCGCTCCGCCTTAGGCAAGGCCTTTTGGGTATCAGAGAGACCATTCTCCATTTGGTCATTTTTATTTTGTACTAGCAAACAATAGGTGCTGGAACTCAACCAGGACCCCCCGAAACCCCTCCCCTACACACACCCTCCAAATCACATCAAATAGTGGGTGTGGTCAGTCAAATTTCACGAACAGTAGGAGGGTCTTAAAGGGGCAATAAATACCAGGATTGCATTACATACAGAGTACAGAGGGGGGTTTACACACAGTGTGCAGAGCTGTCACTTGTAAACACAGAAACCAGACTTCTGTGTTTACAAGTGATTGTGGTGAGCAGGCACCAAAGGGTCTGAGCCAGAGGTGGTGGAACCGAGTTCCACCAAGTTCCACCTGAAAAAAAGCCCTGGACTAGCATTTGCCCTGTCAGGAAAATTGCTTGTGTTCAGTCATTATAGTTCTAATGCAGATCCTTACTCTCTTTGTCAGCACACAGAATTCAGGAAAGTGTCAAGAATCTTGTAATATAGCAAAGATTAATGTAAGCTCCATCTCAGCTCAGCTGAATAGTATGAGTCGCAATGATAATAAACAAAGACTGGTGGCATGGTGAACAATGTAAGAGGGGGTGTTTGGAGGCACAATAATTATATGTGGTATCATGGTAAGCATGCCTGGGATTCTTCTATAACAGAGATCTCGTACTGTGTAGCCAAAGCATAGTTTTGTGGTGAACCATATGAAGGCGAAACCTCTTATGTCCAAGTCCTCTTAGATTAACAGAATTGAGACTGAACAGAATGAACTTAATGAACTTGAATTCCAGATTTTGTTTGGGTTGTAATTGGCTAAATACACAATTTTAACATGTGCAAGACTCTCCTCTTAGTCCTCTTTGTCACCAAAAAAAGTGTCCTACTTGGAAGATTTAGAGACACTTTAACCCGTGCATTCCAACAGGGCTGCTGTTAGAAATCACGGGGCCCCATACAGCCTAACTGACAGGGTACCCTTCCGCCGGCCGAAAATGACTGAGGACATAGATTTATCAGTCCCTTTCTCTGTAGCTTCAGCTGCACAGATGAATGAATTGGAATCACTCTGAGGCTTCCTGCTCATTCACAAACTATAGCATAGTAAACACAGTTTACTATGTTTCAGTGATGAATGGACACAGGAGGGATTGGTACCGATTGCTCACTGTGTTCATTCAGGACTGGAAGAGGCCAGTAAATTACATATCAATCCTGAAACATCCCCCTGGAGAGGAGAGGAGGGAAGCCAGCCACGCTGCGGGGGAAATGGTCACACAGAGGGGCCTGGACAGCAGATGAAAGGGGTGCATGTGCTAGAACCAATCCCCCTGCAGTGCAGCCGCAGGGAAAAATTAGAGGAGAAGTTGGCAGCACTGGAAGGGGAGGCAGAAAAGACTTGGTGTCTGCGAAAAAGACAGTACAGCCGGACCTCCTGCTTAGCAGGTGCCCGGGCCCCCCTCTTAATCTGATGGGGCCCAGGCCCAGTACAGGAGCGCTGACTCTACTGCCTTACTAGTGGCCCTGCATTCCAGAGGGGGACACACTGTAAGGGTCATTTTTGTGTTCCTTGAAGATTTAAATCTCACGCAGCAGAAATAAAATTATGAGGCTATAAGGACAGGAGTGCCTAGGCACCCTCACACACCAGAAAGTACAATTCTATTTTTTGGGAGAAATTCCAGACAAAGAGTACATTTTTTAGAGTCCTGCTTAGGCACAATAACCATTTTTTTTTGTTTGTTTCAAACGGTTTTTTTTGAACAATGTACAGTATCTCACAAAAGTGAGTACACCCATCACATTTTTGTAAATATTTTATTCTATCTTTTCATGTGACAACACTGAAGAAATGACACTTTGCTACAATGTAAAGTAGTGAGTGTACAGCTTGTATAACAGTGTAAATTTGTTGTCCCCTCAAAATAACTCAACACACAGCCATTAATGTCTAAACCGCTGGCAACAAAAGTGAGTACACCCCTTAGTGAAAATGTCCAAATTAGGCCCAATTAGCCATTTTCCCTCCCCGGTGTCATGTCACTAGTTAGTGTTACAAAGTCTTAGGTGTGAATGGGGAGCAGGTGTGTTAAATTTGGTGTTATCGCGCTCACTTTCTAATACTGGTCACTGGAAGTTTAACATGGCACCTCATGGCAAAGAACTCTCTGGGGATCTGAAAAAAAGAATTGTTGCTCTACATAAAGATGGCCTAGGCCAGTGATGGTGAACCTTGGTACCCCAGATGTTTTGGAACTACATTTCCCATGATGCTCATGCACTCTGCAGTGTAGTTGAGCATCATGGGAAATGTAGTTTCAAAACATCTGGGGTGCCAAGGTTCGCCATCACTGGCCTAGGCTATAAGATTACCAAGACCCTGAAACTGAGCTGCAGCACGGTGGCCAAGACCATACAGCGGTTTAACAGGACAGGTTCCACTCAGAACAGGCCTCGCCATGGTCGACCAAAGAAGTTGAGTGCACATGTTCAGCATCATATCCAGAGGTTGTATTTGGGAAATAGACATATGAGTGCTGCCAGCATTGCTACTGAGGTTGAAGGGGTGGGGGGGGGTCAGCCTGTCAGTGCTCAGACCATAAGCCTCACACTGCATCAAATTGGTCTACATGGCTGTCATCCCAGAAGGAAGCCTCTTCTAAAGATGATGCACAAGAAAGCCCGCAAACAGTTTGATGAAGACAAGCAGACTAAGGACATGGATTACTGTCCTGTGGTCTGATGAGACCAAGATAAACTAATTTAGTTCAGATGGTTCCAAGTGTGTGTGGCGGAAACCAGTACAAAGACAAGTGTGTCTTGCCTACAGTCAAGCATGGTGGTGGGAGTGTCATGGTCTGGGGCTGCATGAGTGCTGCCGGCACTGGGGAGCTACAGTTCATTGAGGGAACCATAAATGCCAACATGTACTGTGACATACTGAAGCAGAGCATGATCCCCTCCCTTCAGAGACTGGGCTGCAGGGCAGTATTCTAACATGATAAGGACCCCAAACACACCTCCAAGATGACCACTGCCTTGCTAAAGAAGCTGAGAGTAAAGATGGACTGGCCAAGCATGTCTCCAGACCTAAACCCTATTGAGCATCTGTGGGGCATCCTCAAATGGAAGGTGGAAGAGCACAAAGTCTCTAATATCCACCAGCTCCGTGATGTCGTCATGGAGGAGTGGAAGAGGACTCCAGTGGCAACCTGTGAAGCTCTGGTGAACTGCATGCCCAAGAAAGTTAAGACAGGGCTGGAAAATAATGGTGGCCACACAAAATATTGACAATTTGGGCCCAATTTGGACATTTTCACTTAGGGGTGTACTCACTTTTGTTGCCATCGGTTTAGACATTAATGGTTGTGTGTTGAGTTATTTTTAGGGGACAGTAAATTTACACTGTTATACAAGCTGTACACTCACTACTTTACATTGTAGCTAAGTGTCATTTCTTCAGTGTTGTCACATGAAAAGATAGAATAAAATATTTACAAAAAATGTGAGGGGTGTACTCACTTTTGTGAGATACTGTACATATTAAACATGATTTTGCATGTTATAAGGCAATACAACAATTATGCTTTAAAGATTTGGATATCTTATAAACACAGACTGGTATCTTGGCTTACAGTCAACACATTTCAAAAGGGGGAAAAACCGTCTAGCAAAAAGATAGAGACAACAAATCCTATAGTTTCATGAACATCTACATATCTACTTTGAGTTGGGTCGTTACCAGGTTGCATTCATCTATGGTCTTAAGGCTGATTCTGTGCAGGTTTCTGTGGCCTGCAGCCATCTGTCCCAAATTGTATTGTACTTGTCTGGGCATCCTGTTAACATATATGAATTTTTTGTTAGGGTAGTGTGTTATTCATATCTGCTTTCCAGTCATTAAAGCTAGAGGATAATGGTCTCATCCATTGTCTGGCAATAGTTTTCCTGGCCGAGAACAAAGTTTCCTGCAGGAATGTCTTTGTGAATGTATCCATATCAGAATCAGGGACTATCCCAACAAGCATTGTTTGGGATCTAGGGTCAGGGGGGAGCCCATGGTATCATGCAGGAAATCCACAATCTGCTTCCAGAGCCCTTGGAGTAGTGGGCATGCCCAAATCAAGTGGAAAAACATGCCTGCCTCACGATTACACATCATGCATGTGGTAGGGTGTCCCTGCCAAAATCGAGCAATTCTTAAAGGAGTGAGATATGCTCAGTGTAGAATGTATAACTGGGATAGTCTGTCAGAAAGTTTAGGGGAGACGGCCTTGCAGGAATCGAGTGCTTCACTCCATTCTTCGTCCTCTAATGCTCCCACCTCCCTTTCCCAGCTCGGTTTAATATCATATGCTAGTTTCGTAGATGAAGGGGTAATAAGCATGCTATAAAAGTCGGAGATTCATTTTTGTGGGTCTGTGCCTTTAACCACTGCCGTAATGGCATTAGGGGTGGGCTGCAGGAGGGACTGAGGGAACTGAGAGTGTATGGCATGTCATATCTGTAGGAATCTAAAAAACATGAAATCGGAAAGCATAAATGTATTTTGGAGGTCATCAAAAGTTTTAGGTTCGCCATTTGACAGTATGTGGTATAAGTAGTATATACCGTTTGTGCTCCAGATCTCCATATCTGGGATCTGCTGGAATTCCGAGAGTAACTTATGCCAAAGGGGGGTAAAGTCATTATGTTTGGGGATCCCTAATTTTCCAGCGGTGATATCCCATATTCGCTTATAATGATATAGGAGAGACCTGCGGTCTCCTTCACAATAACCATTTCTAAATTTTCCCTTTTTGAGTTTGGGTCGTATTTTAGGGTCCATTTTCACCTTGCTGTCCTGGTGCATTGTGTCATTCATTCCCGGTGACAGTGTTGGTCAGGAAGATTGAAAAGTCTAATTCACTGCCCCCCCCCCCCTCACCCTTTTTTTTTTTTTTTCTTCTCCTTTCCTTCACTGTACTTTCTTTCTCCTTTATACTCTCTAGTTTCACCTTTTCACTTTAATGGTATTAAAGAAAGCTTTGTTATCCCTACTTTCATGGTGGCAATGATTAATCGAACCTAGAGTGTTGATGCTACTCTTAACAGTTTAAGTTTTGTAGATTTCATGATTATTGGGCGTTACAATATGGCCGTCCATACATTTATTTTAATTATAACTGATGTTGTACATCTGGTTTGGACAGGTTTGCTTAAAAAAAAAAGAAAAAGAGAAGTCTAATTCAACCTAACAATAAAATCTGAAAAAAAAAAAAAAAGTATTGCCTTTAGCTATATCTTAACTTACAAAGTGTGATTTTATCTCGAAATTAGTTTCAATATTTTATCACCAGTGAATATTCAGCACATATCACTGTATATGGGCAGTATTATGGCTAATTACCTCTCTAGGGAGATTCCCCCTTCTCCGGCCTGTCCACTAATTTTTTCCTAGGACTGAAAGTGATGGCAAAGATAAAAGTTTACAGTTGATACCAGAACAGGAATAAAGGGGAAATCTTTCCACTAGGACACCTGTTGATTCGGGGTGTTTGGCTATACATTAATACTGTATGTTGTCTCTCTCTAATATATGAGGTCCACTTAAAGTGTACCTAAAGACAAAACTTTTTTTTTTTTAGCTTTGGACAGAGTGCAGAGGGATTAGAACGCTTGTCAGATTTTATTTATGTAGCCAGGTCCTTGCTAACTTGCCTGTGTCATCGTGGGACATTCTGTAACGCTGCAGTAAGCTTGTTTCCCTCTAGTGTTCAGCCTGGGCATTGTGTCATCATTTACTGAATGCAGAGAGAGAGAGAGAGACCACAGCTGAAAGCAGGGGATTGTGGGGTATGTGATCAGGAGAGCCAGGATTTGCATGGGAGGCAGTGATGCTGCAGCCGGCTGGGAGAGAGAGGGATGCTGGGTGAGGACATAAATAGCCCAGCTTGGGAGGAGATATTTCTCTTAGGACCATGGCCTACAGCTGAGAGCAGGGACCTGGCATCTCCAGGGGGTGCGAGCAGGCGCCACGGCCTAGGAAGCATGGAGAGTCTCCAGTTAGTAAGCAAGCAGATCCACCATTGCCAGCTTCCTGTGGGCATAGTGACTGTTGGGGGTCAATACCAGGGGCGGCCTGTCCATTAGGGGGGACAGGGCGCCGCCCCGCCATCCTCGCCATACCCTATATGCAATGGATAGATTCATGCATAGCATGAATCTATCCACTGCCGCCGCGGCCACCCCCATTCATGTTTCCGGCCCCTTTCGGGTTACCGTGCATATGAATTAGAGTGGCCAGGGTTTTTTTTTTTGAAGCACTGATTAAAGCTATAGGCTTCAAAATAGGGTGGACTCAGGACACAGAGCATTGCGTCTAGAGCCCACCCACGTGTGTTGCAACAGCGAATTAAAATATGCTGTTGCAACACTGATCCTCCTCCTAGCCAATCAGGAAGCAGGAATGAAACCTGTTTCCCGATTGGCCAAAACGTCTGGCGATCCTATAGGACGCTTAGCGCTGGGAGGAGGTACAAAAAGGAAAGGGCGGTGTATTTGACCAAAAAGTTTGGGCCTACATCCCAACAAAGTCTGGAAAGTGGAGAAGGAACTACCCCTTACGGGACTTTAATGGTCCAATTAATATTACACAAAAGATATATAAAAAGAAATATACAAAGTTTATTTGAATAAGAATAAATAATAAAAATCAATAAGTGGATATAGACATATTAAATGCATATACATGGCAAAAAATAGAAACAAAGCTCTAGAGGGGTCCAGGAGCCACCATGATCCAACCACCACGGCAGAACATATGGACCACACCCGACGCGTTTCAGAAACCTTTTTCTTCAGGGGTGTGTAGAGCAGTTTTACCTCTATATTTAGAAACAAACAAAGAATAGTAATAAATGACATGCACAGGCAAACATATGTATAAACATGTATACAAGATATATATTCATTAGTTGTTCAATAAGGAATGTCAAAATGAGGGTGCAGTTATTTGCAGTAATTCTGAGATGTAGTGACCCTTTAATACCAGGAACATTTTATTTCATATTATGTGCACTCTTTGTGCAGTGTACAACATTTTTCCACCCAGTCCTCAGTTTATATTCCTACTATTTGACTTCAGCATCTCATTCGCCTCTGGTTTTCAGTCCCTTTGTTATAGTTGGCTCTCTGACAAACCAGCCACTCCAGCAAACTGCCAGTAATTCCACCATAAAGGATTTCCGCTGAAAGAATCACATTAGGACAAGGGAGTGTGACGACACCAGGGATGGTTTTATATAAGTAGCCGTACAAGTGTGTTATGGAAAAGTGAGCGCTGTCACACAGATGTTGTGCGGCAACAACCTTCAATTGCTCAACTGCCTGACAACACAGAGAACTAAAGTAACTTTAAAGCCTAAACTTTTTCTTTGAGGGATGGTTCATAGAGGGCTATTTTGAACAGTTATACAATCAAATTAACATCATGTGACTCTTGTTGTAAGCTATTGTGTAGGAAGGCTGAGCACTTGGCTCTGAAGTGATTTTCTAGGAAAAGCTTGTAATGTACCAGTCCTTTAGTCAGAGTACAAATAGTACAAACAGTGGTGAAAAATCACACAGCGAGTAACTGGATACATCATCTATCTATATTAAATAATTCAATTAATTTCCTAGGCCTCTTGCACATTGATGCCTAAAAATGACATGTTTTTAGGCATTGGGGTGTTTTTTGTTTTTTTTTATTGATCTAAATGCAGCCCATGCGTATGCGTTGTGACAGTGCGAGGCCCTGCCACTGTGAAAATGTAGGAGAATATTACACAGGATTCACATTAATGGTTAATGAGAAGTTCCAGACTATCGATATTGAGTGGAGATAGCTATGTTTGTGGTTTTCCCTGGATTCTGTAGTCCCAGATCGGGGCCCTGAGCTTGAAGGTTCCAAAGTGTCTTGGGTGAGATGTAGAGTTGCCACCTCATCCCTTTAAAAATGAACACATATTAATTACACAGGTTCTGTGGCTGATTAAGGTGGTGATTAAACTCACTTTGTACCTTATCTGCATTAAATTAGCCTCAGAACCTGTGTAATTCATGTGTGTTCGGGTTTAACCGCTTGCCGACTGGCTCATGCCAATATACGTCGGCAGAATGGCACTCCTGCACAAACTGTCGTACCTGTACGTGAGTCCGCAAAAGCAGGATAGCAGGCGGGCGAGCGCCACCGTGAGCTGCAGCGCGCCGTGGGAGCGTGCCCATGGATCCCGCGGATTTGATGTCTGCCGGCGGCTCACGATCTCCGCGAGGAGAGGGAGAATGAGTAAATGCAAATGTAAACAAGGCATTTCCCTGTTCTGCCTAGTGACATGACAGAGATCTTCAGTTCCCTGTCATTGGGAGCAGTGATCTCTGTCATGTCAGTGGTAGCCCATCCCCCCTACAGTTAGAACACGCTGAGGAAAAACACTTAAGTCCTTGATCGCCCCCTAGTGTTTAACCCCTTCCCTGACAGTGACATTTATACAGTAATCAGTGGCTATTTTTCAGAGGATATTTTTTATAGCAAAAAGTAAAAAAATACTGCTTTTTTTTTTCAAAATTGTCTGTATTTTTTTTGTTTATAGTGCAAAAAATAAAAATCGCAGAGGTGATGAAATACCACCAAAAGAAATCTCAACTTGTGGGGAAAAAAGGACGTCAATTTTGTTCGGACACAGTGTCGCGTGACCGCGCAATTGTCAGTTAAAGCGACGCAGTGCCGTATCGCAAAAAATGCTCTGGTCATTAAGGGGGTAAAATCTTCCGGGGCTGAAGTGGTTAAAGGGATGAGGTGGCAACTCTAGTGTCTGGATTTTACTGGGTGCCTGCAGAGTACACAGGTGTTCAGGGTCGATTTATACTCAAGCCTGATGATAGCTCAGAGTTCCCAGTTTGGAGCCACCTTTTCTTCAAGCCAAACCCAAACACTTTAGTGGCACAGGGCCATTTTTTTCCCTATAGTATACACTATAGGATTATAAAAGACCTGGAACACCTTTGGGTGCCCCAATAAGAGTAGTGACTATACGTGCTGTGGCAAACAGTGGGTGTGGCCAAACTGCGCTTGCTGACATAATTGCCCCGCCCCCCAGTAGTGCCGAACCTGCCCTCAGAGAGCCACCCGCAGCTTCCAGATGGCAACTGAGTGTTTGGCTATCTCGGTTACTTGGGGAACCACAGCCCGGTCTGAATAAGGCTGACTGAAACCCAGATAAATGATTTAAAACCCGGACTGCATGGGTGGATCCTGGACAGGTGGCAACCCTAGGTCAGAGGAGCCCCAGCCAGGAAACGGGAGGTCTCACCCAGGGGTCAGAGGAGCCCCAGCCAGGAGCCAAGAAACTGGAGGTCTCACCCACGAGTCAGAGGAGCCCCAGCCAGAGGTCAAGAGACAGAAGGTTTTACCCAGAAGTCAGAGGAACCCCAGCCAGAGGTCAAGAGACAAGAGGTCTCACCCAGGAGTCAGAGGAGCCCTAGCAGGCAGCCAGGAGATAGGAGGTCTCATTCCAGGAGTCAGGTGGGCTCCTATCTGAGTGTCAGGAGAACCTCTATCCTGAGCCCAGGATTGGGCTGTCCAGCAGGGTACCGCAACTAAAGGATGGACAACATAGTCAGAGGGACTAGTAAGAAGAGCAGCGGTGCTGTTAACAAGGGAGCCAGGTGGCTCAGCATTTTCAGTTAACTTTTCATGTTGATGGTGGAAACCTCTTCATGGTCAACCAATGTATATGTGAACTTTCCATTCTGTTTAATAAAAGTGGACTTCCATGCCCTAAAATACAGTTTGGACTGGTGCAGCTCATTGGAAAAGCACCTACTGTACCACATGAGTATAATCTCCCTAATACCACAACTTGAAAATCTGCGCATATACGTCACAGCCCAAGGAAAGCTAGAAGTATTTTTACATGCGTGTACGCATATGCACAAAAACACGCGAGTACGCAAATTTATTATACAGCCCATCCTTGTGTTTTATGCAGGAATTTTCTGCCAGGATTCAGGAATATGATGTTTATACATCAGTCTTATGTGCAAGTACCCTTATAGTTGGCGTTGTCCTTATGAAGTTTTTAATTTTCACAAACTGCCATGTGATGTTTAAATCCAACGTCTAGGGCCCATTCACACCAGAAACTGCTTTTTTAATGCATTCCCACATGTGCGTTTACATGCGTTTGGCATGCATTTGCATTCATCTGCAGTGCACTTTTTTGGCATGGGGAAGGACAGGTCATCAAAGGAGTCAAACTTGTTTTGCTACAGTGGCTTTACAAGAGTTTATATGCATTCATATGCAGCCTGTATTTGTACAATGTAATGAAATAATGTGAACTATGCTCATTAGCCTATGCAGTGGGAATGTGTTCAAAGACGCATCCAACTGCATCTGGTATGGATGGGCCTCTAAAGTGGTGGTAAAGGCTAACTCTGACTATTCTTAAGAACATTCCCTCCTCCGGGTCCTACCTATCCTGCAAACCCTGTATAAGGACTTATTCACACCAGGTGCGGTAAGACTGCATTTGGCTGCTATTTTAGTGCAGTCCCAAAGCAAGACAAAGCAAATTGCCTTCCTTCCTACCTAGCCAGTTCACACCACCGCAACGCGGCGGTCTGTGCTAAAATAAAGTATGGCATACAGTACTATTAATCAGCACACAACAGTGAATCGCAATCCACTGCCTCGCACCCCGCTGTGGCTGGGAGAACTTAATAAAATGTCACTGTGTGACATTTCAATAAAGTTTTTATTTTAAATAAAAAAATTGCTGCAATCAACATTGCTATCATCCTATCGCACAGCAGCGGCTGTGTTCTACTGCCAGCCTTGAATTTACCTTTTTTTTTTTAATCCACTTCAGTCCAATCAAATGATTTAGCAACTTCAGCTCTCCTGTGTAAGGAGCAGTGGCGGCTGGTGTTTTTTTTTTTGGGGGGGGTGGGGGACAAACATACAATCCCCCCCGAGCGGCCGGCAGCACCTCCCCTCCTCCCTCTTCCCCCCACTGTCTGCCGGTCAGTCCGGCACTTACCCCATCTAGGCGGGTAGCAGGTGACGGGCAGCGGCTCTGTGTCCTCTCCTCTATCACGGCGGCTTCCAGCGTGCGGCTCCTCCCCTCCTCCTAGGCGTCAGATAGGATTGCCTGTGTTTTCAGCCAATCGAGTAACGGGTCTCAAAACCCGCTTCCTGATTGGCCAGGAGGAGGATCAGTGTTACAATAGCGAATTTTTATCCTCCCCCCTCCTTTCCCTCTCTTTTGGCCATGGCTGGAAAATATGACTGCTTCTGCAACATTGAAGTTCAAGTTTGTACCACCAGCTACCGGGAGACTGCATCCGCTTTTTTTGATCCGATCTCCAGCAAGAGACTAGATGTTCATCATCTGACTGCTGAACTGTGGATGCCGTTCCGCACACGTTTCCCCATTACAGGCGTGTTTGCCTTGGTTCCGAGTTGGGATCCTAAGCCTCCCCTAGGTTGGGGTGGGGGCTGGCGGGGTGGGGGGGGTGGGGGGGTTGGTTGGGAATGTTTTGTTGTAACCTGTTTTCTTACTGTTTTTGCACAAGCGATGTACTCATGTCTGATACTAGGTATGTGAGATGCCACGTCTTGACCTTTTTAATGGTCTAGACCCTACATCTATCCTTGAACGATGGTCTGCAGATTGAAAATGTAACACCAGGCATATATGGCTGATTGTACCATAATTTCATGAAACACCAGGGGTTTGAACTCGTCTGTTAAAAGGTCACTGGTATTTAAGTTTCTTAAAACATACCATCCCAAATTTGTATACTGCAGAAGACTCACCTGACGGGGGGCAAACTTTTGAGTCTTAGGCGACCATCTGTGGGACATCAGTACCACTCCACATATACCAACTACTCCAGAGGAGAGAGTATCCTTGCACATAAATCCCTACCGTTTAGATTGCTGGAGCTGGAACTTGACCCGGATGGTCGGTATGTTGTGCTACATGCCATGGTGGACAGGTTGGAGTTGGTGGGGGGGGGACTATACCCCCCCCCCCCGGCCTCCACAAGAATACTTGAATACAAGAATATCAGGTTATCTCTAAAACTGCCGCCTTTGGCACAGATAATGTGGTGGTGCTGGGGGACTTTAACCTGGTCCCGGATCCTGCGATAGACAGACTCTCACCCAGAGCAGGCTTATCTTCGGAGCTGCTCTCTTGGGCCGAGGCCTCTAATTTGACTGATGTGTGGAGGTGGCGTCACCCTTCCCGGTGGGCCTACACATGTCATTCAGCCTCACACAAAACCCTTTCATGTATAGACCTTGCCTATGCGGGGGGGGGGTGTCTGTCCTCTCCAGGGTTCAAGACATCTCTATTCTCCCCTGTGGCATATCTGATCACGCTCCGCTCGCCTTGAAGCTATGCGTGTCCAATGCACTGGGGGAGAGTCTGTGGAGACTGTCCAGGTTTTGGCTGTCCAACTCAAGGATTTCTGAACCATATAGATCCGAGTGGATACACTACTGGACTTTGACCAATCTGTGACTCTGACCACATCCTGGGACGCATTTAAGGCCTTCACTAGGGGTAGCCTGCAAACACATATCAGTAGGATCCGGAGGGATCTGAGGGAGGAAACCCAGAGGGTCGGGGAAAGGGTGACAGCGCTTGAGGTGGAATATTCCATGTCAGGGACCCCTGAGGTATACTCAGACTTCCAGGCAGCATTGAGAGATATTCTCCTATTATGTACATCGGCCACTAAAACTAAGTTCCTACACCAGTCCCAAAGAATCTTTGAGCACAGAGAAAAAATGGGTAGTACAGTATGCTGGCACGGCTGGTGAGGGAAAGCTCCTCCCCGGTGACTATCTTAGCCATATGCGACTCGGATGGGACGGCTTTGACCGACCCCTCCAATATTATTGGCAGATTTGCATCATTTTATCAAGAGCTCTATAGCTCGCGGATGGGATGCTCGGATGAGGAGCTGACAACATACCTCAACGGGGTGGAGCTCCCTTGCCTGACATCCACATATAGGGAAGCATTGGACGGCCCAATCTTGTTAGAGGAACTTCAGCGGGCAGTAGCCTCTTTACAAAATAGCAAAATGCCAGACCCAGATGGTATCCCTGCCAAATTCTATTAAACATATGCTGAAGAAATACTCCCATCATTTAAACTAATGCTCCAAAAAGCCATAGAGGGGAACTCGCCGCCCCCGACAATGGCTGAGGCAGTTATTGTGGTCATTTTTAAATCCAGTAAGCCCCCCGAACAGTGTTCCTCGTATCGACCAATTTCCCTCGTCAATGTGGATGCCAAGTTATTGACCAAGGTACTGGCCGGAGGACTAAACACTGTGATCATGGCACTGGTGCACGCGGACCAGTCTGGATTTATGCCAGGTAGGGTTACTGATATAAACATTCGACGCCACCTTACACATCTTTCCAAGGCAAGCGGGGACAGCCAGGAAGTGGTAGCCTCTCTGGATGCCAAAAAGGCTTTTGACTCGGTTGAGTGTCGCTACCTCTGGGCCGTCCTGCGTAAGTTTGGCTTCGGCCCCCGTTTTATTAGATGGGTTCAGATATTGTATCACAACCCCACCCCACGGTACAAACAACTCACTGTTCTTGCCCTTCCCCCTGTCCAGGGGCACTAGACAGGGCTGGCCACTTTCCCCCGGACTGTTTGCACTGGCCATGGAACCCATGGCTGCCCGCATCAGATATTCTTATATGCCGATGACACTCTTCTCTTCCTCAAAGATATCTCCTCCCTCCCACCAGCACTTCAAATAATAGACAAATTCAGCTTGTTCTTGGGAATCAAGGTTAACTGGGGGAAATCACTCCTTTTTTTGTTAAAAACATCTGGTTATCACCCACCAACAGGTACTCCTCTAAACTGGAGACCTGAATTTAAATATCTAGGAGTAAGGGTTGGAACTCCGTTGTCCTCATATTTTGAGCTGAATCTCCAACCACTACTCAAAAACTTTTCACGGAAATGTATAGCCTGGGAAACCCTCCCCCTCTCACCGGTGGGCAGAGTAAACTTAATTAAGATGGTATACCTGCCTAAATTTCTGTACCTTTTTCGGAACTCACCTTTGATCCCCCCGCCTCATTTTTTGCCAAGCTAAAAAGTATAATATCTTCCTTTGTCTGGAACGGAAGGCCCCCACGACTGGCCATCACCACCCTTCAGCTTCCCATCACCCGGGGGGCCTGTCTTTACCGGACTTTCAGGTTTACTTCTGGGCGTCCTGGTGACGGTTAGATGGTGGTTCTCCCAACCACACGATAATCCAGCGGTGACCCTGGAAGCTGCCATCATGGGCTCCTACTCCTCCCTTAGCAACGTAGTGTTCAGAGGAACGGAGATTCTACCCTGGCATTACGGAACTGATGAACATGACAATTACAGTATAGAATAGGGTCAGGACCCGTTTTAGCTCCCCTGAGACATTTTCCCCTCACATCCCCCTCTGGGGCAACCCCAAATTACCACATATGAACACTGTTCCAGATCCCCAGATCTGGGGTAGGAAGGGAATAGTGAAGCTGAAACACATCATCGTGGGTGGTAAACTAAGAACCTTCTCTGATCTCAAGGGTGCCTACTCACTACCGGGATTGATGCTATTCCGATATTACCAGCTCCGACATGCTTATAGGAAACCCACCACTCCTTAAGCTATAATCAGACTCTGTGGAGGGACTACTTACCACCAAGATCATAGATAAACCCCTATCCCCCTATACTGCCATTTGTCCATAGCTCCTACAAAGAAGCTTGAGAAAACCCTGGACAAGTGGAAAATGGACATTCCTGACTTGTCAGAAGACGAATGGGAAACATGTGTATCCTCCTTTGTTACTAACACGATCTCGTCTAGAGACCGATTTCTGCAGGTCAAGTTCCTCCACAGAGCCTACTACACCCCAAAACGATTGACAATCATGAATCCCAACACCCCGGTGGCCTGCCCCAGGTGTGGTCTAGGGTCCTCCTCCTTCCTCCACATGGTATGGTCCTGCCCCCGCCTCGGGGACTATTGGTCGGAAATAGCTGACACTTGACCAGATCACCTCCTTAGATGTGGGAACTAACCCAAAAGCGATGTTGTTAAATATTTTCAACCCTAGAGTACGGGGCAAGTATACCAAATTGTTCCTGAGTTATGCTACATTTTATGCCTGGAAAGAGATATTCCTCCACTGGAAGGATGCCGCACCCCCAGGGTGTCTTCATGGCGCCTAGCATTGAACTCGGTGCTCCCATTATACAAGCTTACCTATGCCATTCTCAATTGCGCTAACAAATTCGACAAGATATGGTCGGGATGGATAGATGCATGGGGTACAGAGTGACCAGACGACATTCGAGGTATTGCTGATGTACCCGCTCCATGTTAATGAACCACTGATAAGATCTTTTGAATAATTACCTACTGTTTATGAGGTCCCTCCTCTGCCCCCCCCCCCCCCCCCCATCAACTCTCACCTATCCTGCCTCCTCGCCTTTCCCTCTAGGACCTCCTTGACTGATATTGCTGTGATCTACTGCCTCCAAACCTGTATTTCCCTGCAATGTTATGTAACAGCTATAAACACCTCTCTCCTGTCTATGTGAACAAACCAACTGTCTTACGACAACCTATGCAATAATATAACTGTAACTAAATGTGTCTATGCATCGCTTGTACTGTTTGTACTGTTTGTACTGGTAAATGTGTGGGGATCTTCCGGCATCACATTTATCCATAGTTTCACTAAGGACAAGTTAGGTACATGTTGAATGGAATAAGTGCCAGTTAACAGCAGTACTCGCACAAGAATACAGTCCGCATTCCTGTATAATTCAGTGTGATGCAATTTAATTCTGATTCATTTGAAGGAGATGAATTCACACTAGATCCCCCCAAAAGTAATGCATGTACTACTTTTAAAACCCACTGCAACTGGATCGCATGGTACTGTGGTACTATGCGATCTGGTGCAGGCAAATGCACTGTGTTTGCGATCTGCATTTTGGGTGTTGTTAGGAATCTACTGACATCTGCAGCAAATCACACACCCAGTGCGTTTGGAACGCAGTGCAGGAAACGTGCGCGGAAAGTGGGTTTCCCACACTGCAGTCCAGTGTGAGCCGGCACTTAGACCCCTTTCACACTGGGGCGCTTTGCACGCACTACAGCGCTAAAGAGCCGCTGCTGTGTCTCCAGTGTGAAAGCCCCGAGGGCTTTCACACTGGAGCGGTGCTCTTGCAGGACGTTAAAAAAACTCCTGCAAGCAGCATCTTTAGAGTGGTGTATACACCGCACCTTCTCCGCTCCTGCCCATTGAAATCAATGGGGCAGCGTGGCTATATCACCAGCAAAGCGCTGCTGCAGCAGCGATTTACGGGCGGTTTTAACCCTTTTTCGGCCGCTAGCGGGGGTAAAACCGCCCTGCCAGCGGCTGAATAGCGCCGCAAAAACGACGGTAAAGCGGCGCTAAGAATATCGCTGTTTTAACGCGGGCGCCCGCACCGCCCCAGTGTGAAAGGGGTCTTAATCTGAAGTTTAGTAGAGTTCCAATGCAATTAAATATATTTATACATTAAAAACATTCTACCGAGTGTTCACAGCTGAATGCAGCGCGATATGTTATTCTCATGTTTATATGACACTTTCCAAGTGATTGACACCCATCACACCTTAAGTGCCAATTATGATAATGAATATCAGTGGCTGCCATACAAGAAAACACATACTAAACCTGAGAAATCTTTTTACTCTTGTACTGCTGACAGGAGCAGTGAATCTGATACACAATGATCAGTTTAACCACTTCAGCTCTGGACGATTTACCCCCTTCATGACCAGGCCATTTTTTTTTTTCGATACGGCACTTTGTTATCTTAACTGACAATTGCGCGGTCATGCGACGATGTACCCAAATAAAATTGATGTCCTTATTTCCCCACAAATAGAACTTTCTTTTGGTGGTATTTGATCACTTCTGCGGTTTTTATGATTTGCACTATAAACAAAAAAACAGATAATTTTGAAAAATATATATTTTTTTTTACTTTCTGCTATAAAACATATCCAATGAAAAAATTTTAAAAATCTAATTTCTTCATCAATTTAGGCCAATATGTATTCTGCTACATATTTTTGGTAAAAAAAAATAAAATCTCAATAAGCGTATATTGATTGGTTTGCGCAAAAAGTATAGCAATTACAAACTATGGGATATTTTTATGGAATTTTTATTTATTTATTTATTTTACTAGTAATGGCGGCGATCAGTGACTTATAGCGGGACTGCGATATTGCGGTGGATAAATTGGACACTAACTGACACTTTTGACACTTTTTTGGGGACCAGTGACACTAATACAGTAATCAGTGCTAAAATATGCACTGTCACTGCACTAATGACACTGTCTGGGAAGTGGTTCACATCAGGGGCAATCAAAGGGTTAACTGTGCTTTTTTTACAGTGTGGAAGGTGCTTTTACTAGAGGAAGACATGGAACCTAGTCCCGGCTTTGCAGGAACACAGGATCCATGCCTTCTCTACTGACAGAACAGCAATCTGATCCAGCGCATGGCTGTCACCCTGATAGCAAGTGGTAAAAAGCTGAATTCCAAGCATATATAAAAGACACAATTTAATGCAACTCAATATACAAATAGGGTAAGTACCTGAATGTGACCTGACATCAGCCTCTTTCATTCCCTATACAGCAGGGCTGGAGTGTGAAAGAAAGAAGCAGCACAAGGGGCCAATCAGTTCATGTGCTGACAAAAAAAGCATTCTGATAGGAGGAGAGAGCAGAGCGCTGAGAGATGAGCTTGTTGCTGCGCTGTTTCTCCGTTCACTGTCCAGTGATATCCAAATGTAGATTAAAAAGAAATCCATTTGTTACACACAAGGTCTTAGTTACACCATCAACCATCTCTAACACATCCCAGCCAATGTGGTAGGGTCAACGCGTTTCAGGGTAACCCCCACTTCTTCAAGACCTTATAGTCCTCACTTGTATCCACATATGATACAGTACAATATTTGAAACTGAAAATAAGAAAAACATCAAATGAAAATCAATAACTGGAAAAGAACATTCCCTCTGTAACATAATACAGAGATCTAACCTCTGATTTCTGTGAGGTTAGACCTCTGTAATATATATTTTTAGGGAATGTTATTTTTCATTTTCATTTGATGTTTTGCTTTTTTTCAGTTTCAAATATAGTACTTTTATCATATGTGATTACAAGTGAGGTCTAAAAGGGTCTAAAGAAGCAGGGGTTCCCATGAAACGCGCTGACCCTACTATATTGACTATACTGACATTTCAACTGGAATGTGTTGCAGATAGGTGGTGTAATTATGACCTTGTGTGTAACCAATGGATTGTTTTTAATATACATTTGGATATATGATCAATGTTTTAATGTTTGTAACAATAAAAAATGATAATTTATAAATAAATAATATAAATAATATATAAATAATATTTTTAATTGATGTGTATTTACTATTGAAGGCATATATAAAGTCCCATGTGTTTGGCTCTTTCTGTGGATCATTGCACTTTGAAAATGTATTTCTCTTGGTGAAGTTCTCCCTTACCAATCATTAGATGTGATGGCTGTATTTGTTTCCTTTTTTTTTTTTTTTTTTTTTCCTCTTGTTTTCACCTGGTGATCTACCCATTAACACACCTCTTGTATTAGAGGCCCCCACTCTGGATGAAGGAGCACAGGGGTGCCTTTGGGCAGCAGCATTGTCAGCCTGAAGGGAGGGGGGGTGTGAGATATACTAGCAGATTTGAATACACTAACAAATTAAAGCCAAACTCCAGCTCACACTTTATATGCAGTTACAACAAACAGTTTTTCTTCTTTTGGGCTAAATTTTTTACTAAAATAAAAAGAAGCTGATCATTTTAAACACTCCTGTCAGTGTCAAATGGTTTGTCTCACCTGTGTAACTGATATATTTCCTAAGAAAGCTTATTCTTTTGAAAAGAGGCCAGATCAGCAGATGAAAAAAAAAGAAAGAAAGCCAAAAAAAGAAAAGAAAATGAGAGCAACCACCATATCTAAGAAATGGCAGATTGCAAAATAATAAATGTTTGCTTTTGGGTTTATTATCGCTTTAAATTGCAGCCCATCTTCCCCTATTTTCTCTGGCAGCAGGGACTTCACAACCTGCCAGACTTCTAATATAAACAAACAGCAGGTGCTACAACCTGTTAGAAACCTGCTGAAATTAGACTTCAGAGTCTCTGTAGTGATCTTGAGGATAAGTAACTCCGCAGCACCTTCCGCTACAGAGGTCTGAGAGGGTTTTGTTTTTGCTTCTTAAGAATATGTAAATACATTATATTTTTTTGTGAGTTGGACTTATTTCACCGCTAGCGATCATTTATGCAAATGAGTAATATGATGCCCTTATCCCATGTGGTAAAGCTTTGTAAATAAACCCCTTAATGTCCATAGTCTGGGCGCTGATTAAGAACTATTGATTGATAGAATGCATTCAGTCTATGGTCTACCTACAAATACCCTGCTTCACAATGTCCCAGCTAGAGCCGCGCGATTAATCGTTAAAAAATCGCGATCTCGTTTTAACCCCCCACACGATTTTAATCTGGCATTTCCACGATTCAGTGCTGAGCCGTTCTCTGCTCACAGCTGACAGCTGTCAAAAAAATTTAAAATATTAAAAAGGGAAAAGTTTATTGCAACAATGTTCCGCCCTGAGATAAAAAGAAACATTGTATCATTTGGTTCTTTTAGATCAAGAGGATGAACTTGGGTTCAGGTCAGGAAAATTAGGTCAGTTACAGAGGTGTTCTGGCTAACCCCCCCCCCCCATGAACAATTAAGAGTCAGCAGCACCAAATACTGTAGCTGCTGACTTTTAATATTAGGACACTTATGCCGCGTACACACGATCGGAAATTCCGACAACAAAATCCATGGATTTTTTCCGACGGATGTTGGCTCAAACTTGTCTTGCATACACACGGTCACACAAATCTTGTCGGAAATTCCTGAACGTCAAGAACACGGTGACGTATAACACGTACGACAAGCCAAGAAAAGTTAAGTTGAATAGTCAGTGCGGCTCTTCTGCTTGATTCTGAGCATGCGTGGAACTTTGTGCGTCGGAATTGTGTACACACGATCGGAATTTACGACAACAGATTTTGTGTGAAATCAATGGGGCAGCGTGGCTATATCACCAGCAAAGTGCCGCTGCAGCAGCGATTTACGGGCGGTTTTAACCCTTTTTCGGCCGCTAGCGGGGGTTAAAACCGCCCTGCCAGCGGATTTTGTGGAAAATGTCTGATGGAGCCTACACACGGTCGGAATGTCCTACAACAAGCTCCCATCAAACATTTTCCATCGGAAAATCCGACCATGTTTTCGGGGCATTACCTGTCCAGGGTTCCCACTATGTTGGCACCCCAGCCGATTTTCATATTGGCTATCGGGTGCTGCTGCGGCCATTCTTGTTAAGGGAAACTGGCAGTGGAGCCTTTCAGCTTCCTAGCTGATTCCCTACTGCTCATGCTCGAAGCACGCTGCACTTTATTATTGGTCCGGCGACGAAGGAAGGAGGAGGGGGACGAAACTTCCAAGGGACTGCTCCTTCCCTTAAGGTGGGAAGGGGGATCTTTCAAAAACAGGTACCTGTTCCCCCCTCCCCCCTGAAATTGTGGCACTGGAAAGGGGGAGGAGAAAGATAAGCAGAAGTCCCACTTTTGAGGGGGATTAAGGATTAAGCCTTTTTCTGACATTTGTTGCTTGCAAGTTCAGATCAGTATTTTTTGTTAGAAAATTACTTAGTACTCCGAAACATTATATATATATATATATATATATATATATATATATATATATATATATATATACTACCCTGTTTCCCCGAAAATAAGACCTAGCGTGATTGTCGGTGATGGCTGCAATATAAGCCCTACCCCCCAAATAAGCCCTACCCTGTTTGCCCCGAAAATAAGCCCTACCCTGAAAAGAAGACCTACAAGGACTTTAACTAGGGCTTATTTGGGGGGTAGGGCTTATATTGCAGCCATCACCGACAATCACGCTAGGTCTTATTTTCGGGGAAACAGGGTATATATATTTAGCAGAGACCCATGAAAATAAAATGGTGGTCGTTGAAATATTTTATGTCACAGTATTTGCGCAGCGGTCTTTCAAAGCAGTTTTTTGGAAAAAAATACACTTTGATGAATTAAAAAAAAAATTGAAACAGTAAAGTTAGCCCAATTTTTTGTATAATGTGAAAGATGATGTTACACTAAGAATCGTGATCTTTATTCTTAGCAAAAAAAAAATCATGATTTTCATTTTATCCAGAATCATGAAGCTCTAGTCCCAGCTAAAAAAAATGGCATCTCCCACTTTGTATGAACAGAGGGAACTCTTTGATCAACTACTACAGCTGTTCTTCTCATTCAAAACCAGAGCAGAAAAAGTAAGATTATTTGGAAACCTCAGCCCAAGCGCAAGCTTATCCACAGCAGGTGTTGCAGTTCAATACTACTTGACACGGAGAACATGGCCCTCAATCCTCGTTCTTGCTAGTAACCTCAGCAGGAGTCGGAATGAGATTCCTTTGTACAGCTTCATCCATTGTGCATGTTATTACAGCAATGCATGAATCATGTCACCATTCCCCAACACATGGCACTTACAGTGAAAAATAATTCATCTACACATTGAATATGTTATTCTCAGTAGACTGAGAGAAGATTGCCCTCTGTGAGAAAAACATTGGTTTAAATCTAACATATCAGACAGCTTGTGAAATTATGTATAAATGTCTGCTGGTGTCATCCGACTGACATTTTTTTTTATTGAGTCATACACAATAACGAATAACGTGACATGATATTTTAATGTAAACCTTACAGATACAGATAAAACACACAGATATATATGTTAGAAGGCTGGCCGGACGCTAGCCTGAATTTGTAGGAGGAGTCTCGGGGGTATATATCCCTCCTCCTCCTCTGTCAGATCCTTCGTCGGCTCATTCCCTGGTTCCCACCCACCCGTTTCCTCCATACTTTAATTGTTTCATTTACATCTTGCACATTTCATATATATTCATTCAGGGTATGCCCTCTTTTAGGCATGCTGACCAGCTAGGCCAAGGCACACCTCAGGTCTTGGTATTTAGGGTTATCGCATTTACAAGTGAAGACTTTGACTACAAATACAGTAAAACCTTGGATTGCAAGCATAATTTGTTCCAGAAACGTGCTTGTAATCCAAAGCGCTTGTATATCAAAGCAAATTTCCCCATAGGAAATAATGGAAACTCAGATGATTCATTCCACAACCATTTATTCATAGGTCCTTCAGTTTATAGTCCATATAAAAAGATTATAGCAATGTGATAGGTTGTGTAACCATAATATGTCCATCCACAAATGGAAGCCTCCACAAGGGGATTAGAAGCAAAATCCAGCAGGAACTACAGGGTATAAAAGAGAAGAGAGGTGCCTCTAAGCAATATGTCACTTAATATTGTACCTTCATTAAGGCCCCTTTCACACGTGCGGACCGTATGTCCGTATTTCATCCATCCGTTTTCCGATGAAATACGGACATACATGCATCCCTACGGGATAGCAGGTGTCAGCGGATGAACATCCGCTGACACCCGAAATCATCCGTCCCAGCTATTGTCTGATTCTGCAGACGGAGGAAAATCCTATTTTTCTATCCGTCTGCAGAGCGGATCGGATGAACACGGACAGATGGTCCATGTTCATCCGATCCCCATAGGGGAGAGTGGAGATCTGACAGGGCGGTCCCTGCACATTACACCACAGGACATGATTCCAGTAATCCATGTCTTTAGTCTGCTTGTCTTCAGCAAACTGTTTGCAGGCTTTCTTGTGCATTATCTTTAGAAGAGGCTTCCTTCTGGGACGACAGCCATGCAGACCAATTTGATGCAGTGCATGGCGTATGGTCAGAGCACTGACAGGCTGACCCCCCACCCCTTCAACCTCTGCAACAATACTGGCAGCACTCATATGTCTATTTCCCAAAGACAACCTCTGGATATGACGCTGAGCATGTGCACTCAACTCCTTTGGTCGACCATGGCGAGGCCTGTTCTGAGTGAAACCTGTCCTGTTAAACTGCTATATGATCTTGGCCACCATGCTGCAGCTCAGTTTCAGGGTCTTGGCAATCTTCTTATAGCCTAGGCCATCTTTATGTAGAGCAACAATTCTTTTTTTAGATCCTCAGAGAGTTCTTTGCCATGAGATGCCATGTTGAACTTCAAGTGACCAGTATGAGAGGGTGAGAGCGATAACACCAAATTTAACACACCTGCTCCCCAGTCACACCTGAGACCTTGTAACACTAATGAGTCAAATGACACCGGGGAGGAAATATGGCTAATTGGACCCAATTTGGACATTTTCACTTAGGGGTGTAATCACTTTTGGTGCCAGCGGCTTAGACATTAATGGCTATGTGTTTAGTTATTTTGAGGGAACAGCAAATTTACACTGTTATACAAGCTGTACACTCACTACTTTACATTGTACCAAAGTGTCATTTCTTCAGGGTTGTCACATGAAAAGATATAATAAAATATTTACAAAAATCTGAGGGGATGTACTCACTTTTGTGAGATACTGTATATACAGTGCCTTGCAAAAGTATTCACCCCGCCCCCCCTTGGCATTTTTCGTGTTTTGTTACATTACAGCGTTTAGGTTCAATGTTTTTTTAATCTGAATTATATGAGATGGATCAGAACACAATAGTCTAAGTTGGTGAAGAAAAATTAGAAAAATATATACAAAAACTTTTTTTCAGAAATAAAAAAAATGATAATTGGCATGTGCGTTATGTATTCACCCTCTTAGTTATGAAGCCCATAAAAAGCTCTGGTGCAAACAATTACCTTCAGAAGTCACATAATTAGTGAAATGATGTCCACCTGTGTGCAATCTAAGTGTCACATGATCTGTCATTACATATACACACCTTTTTGAAAGGCCCCAGAGGCTGCAACACCTAAGCAAGAGGCGCCACTAACCAAACACTGCCATGAAGACCAAGGAACTCTCCAAACAAGTAAGGGGACAATGTTGTTGAGAAGTACAAGTCAGGGTTGCTCATTGGGAGATTGCTGGAACTTATACCAAGTGGAACTTTTCTAAGTGGTGAGTTAAAACCAGACGGAGAGTGAACAAGTTTTACTTTTTGTTTGCTGGGTAGCATTTTTGGGGCTTTTCCTTTTAGCTTTTCAATTAGCCTTTTCTGTCACTTTTTAAATAGCTTTTTTTTTTTTTTTTTTTTTTTTCTTCTTTGGTTCCTTCAGGCTATTAAGTAGGGGGAGGGGTGATTGCTCACAGGTGCCTGCAGTCTATATAACTGTGTGTAGGACTCATCCTGAGCCTGCTCATTGGGAGATTGCTGGAACTTATACCAAGTGGAACTTTTCTAAGTGGTGAGTTAAAACCAGAGTTTAAAACAGGAGATTATAACAGGGGTCATAGTACCTGTGTAGTGTGAGTACATGAGTGTTGTCTGAGTAGTGTGTGTGGATCGTTAGTACTTGTGTATTGTGTATTGTATACTTGAGTATTGCGAGTGTACATAGGTCTGCGACTGTTCTGCGATTGCACGTAGGTCTGTGAGTACCTGTGTATTGTCTTGTTGTGTACCTGTGTATTGTCTTGTTGTGTACCTGTGTATTGTCTTGTTGTGTACCTGTGTATTGTCTTGAGTATTAGTGCCAGGAAGCTAGCTGTTAGGTAATTTGGACAGGGTAAAATCCCCAAATCCTCACTAAATTTAATAGGTACGATGCCCGGCGGGTGTGGAGAGGCGACTCTTTGTACATCTTGCCGCATGTATGCGTTCCTTGATCATCAGATCGAGGGCGAATACTGCTGTGCAAAATGTAAGCACATTGTTTCCCTGGAAGCCCAGGTTCTGAATCTGGGGAAGCAACTGTCAGCACTGAGAAGTCCCTCCATACTAAATGAGAGCCAGGAACGTACACGGCAGGTGCCGGCAGGGGCCAGCACAGAGGCGGGTGGAGACAAAGAGGTGCTGGCACTAGCAAAGAGTAGATGGGTGACAGTCAGGAGGGGTAGAGGGGGAAAAGCCAGGGAGGCCGATCCAGGACTGGAGCATCCCAATAAGTACGCTACTTTGAGTGTCATTGGTGAAACCAGTCAGGGACCAGCACTGCTGGAGATGAGGGACTCTCCTAGCTGCCGGGGGAAGAACTCCTCCAGTGAGAGTGGGGGGGCAGCAAAGGGAAAGGAAAGACAGATTCTGGTGGTAGGGGACTCAATTCTTAGAAGGACAGAGAGGGCAATCTGTAACCAAGACCTGAAGCGCCGAACAGTATGTTGTCTACCGGGCGCTCGGGTTCGGCACATCACGGATCTTGTGGACAGATTACTGGGAGGGGCTGGGGAAGACCCGGCTGTCATGGTGCACGTTGGCACCAATGACAAAGTCAGAGGCAGATGGAGTGTCCTAAAGAACGATTTTAGGGACTTAGGAGCTAAATTGAGGAAAAGGACCTCCAAGGTAGTATTCTCAGGAATACTACCGGTACATCGAGCCACACCAGAAAGGAAGAGGGAGATTAGGGAAGTAAACAAGTGGCTGAAGAGCTGGTATAGTAAGGAGGGGTTTGGGTTCCTGGAGGACTGGGCCGACTTCTCAGTTGGTAACCGGTACTATAGAAGGGACGGACTGCACCTAAATGAGGAGGGTGCAGATCTGCTGGGAAGGAAGATGGCCAAAAAGTTAGAGGGGTTTTTAAACTAGGCGATGGGGGGGAGGGTCCAGAGGCAGAGATAGCCAGCGCGGAAGATATTCCAGAGGCTAGTATTGGGGGCATTAGTGGTAGGTTAACCAAAGCACAAAAACACAAGGTGAGTATAGTAGCAAGTCCTAGTTGCAATCTCGAAACACCCAATACGAGGACAATATGCGACCGGTCTAAACTATGTGGCATGTTCACCAATGCCAGGAGCATGGCGGACAAGATGGGTGAACTAGAGATACTGTTGTACGAGGAGGATTTGGATTTTGTGGGAATTTCAGAGACCTGGTTCAACAGCTCTCATGATTGGCTGGCAAACATTCAAGGGTATACCCTATACCGCAAGGATAGAGAGGGTAAAAAAGGGGGAGGGGTATGCCTATATATCAAGAATAATGTACAAGTGAATGTGAGAGATGACATCACTGAGGGAGCTAGAGAGGAGGTGGAATCCTTATGGGTAGAGCTCCAAAGGGATAAAGCTAAGGGGAAAATAATACTGGGAGTATGCTATAGGCCCCCAAACCTGAGGGAGGAAGTGGAGACGGATCTCCTATCACAAATTGGATTAGCAGCAAGAATGGGAAGTGTTATCATAATGGGGGATTTTAATTATCCAGACATAGACTGGGCGGAGGGAACCGCACATTCATTTAAGGCTCGCCAGTTCCTTAATGTCTTGCAGGACAATTTTATGGGTCAGATGGTAGACGCACCAACTAGAAATAAAACATTACTGGATCTACTGATTACCAACAATACAGACCTGATCACGGATGTGGAAATGCGGGGCAATTTAGGTAACAGTGATCACAGGTCAATTAGTTTCAGTATAAATCACACAAATAGGAAACATAAAGGGAATACAAAGACACTGAATTTCAAAAGAGCCAACTTCCCTAAACTACAAACCTTGCTAAAAGGCATAAACTGGGATAAAATATTAGAAACAAAGAATACGGAGGAGAGATGGGTTTGCTTTAAGAGCATATTAAATAAGGGCATTAGCCAATGTATCCCATTGGGTAATAAATTTAAAAGAGCGAACAAAAGTCCTGGATGGCTTAACTCCAATGTAAAAATGCATATAAAAGCAAAGGAGAAGGCCTTCAAAAAATACAAGGTTGAGGGATCATCCTCAGCATTCAGACTTTATAAAGAATGCAATAAGAAATGTAAGCGTGCAATTAGGACAGCTAAGATAGAACATGAAAGACACATAGCGGAGGAGAGCAAAAAAAATCCCAAGAAATTCTTTAAGTATGTAAACAGTAAAAAAGGGAGGACAGACCATATTGGCCCCATAAAGAATGAGGAAGGACATCTGGTTACAAAGGATGGGGAGATGGCGAAGGTATTGAATTTATTCTTCTCCTCAGTCTTCACGAGTGAATCGGGGGGCTTCAGTAACCAAAACTGCAGTGTTTATCCTCATGACACAACACAGGAAGCACCTACATGGTTAACAGAGGACGGAATTAAAATTAGACTTGAGAAACTTAACATTAATAAATCACCGGGACCAGATGGCTTGCATCCGAGGGTACTTAGGGAACTCAGTCAAGTGATTGCCAGACCGTTGTTCCTAATTTTTACAGATAGTCTACTGACTGGAATGGTACCAGCTGATTGGAGAAAAGCCAATGTAGCACCTATATTTAAAAAGGGCCCAAAATACATCCCTGGGAATTACAGACCAGTTAGCCTAACATCGATAGTATGTAAACTCTTGGAGGGGATGATAAGGGACTATATACAGGATTTTAGTAATACGTACGATATCATTAGCAGTAATCAGCATGGATTCATGAAGAATCGTTCTTGCCAAACCAATCTATTAACCTTCTATGAGGAGGTGAGTTGCCATCTAGATAAAGGAAGGCCTGTAGACGTGGTGTATCTGGATTTTGCAAAAGCATTTGACACAGTTCCCCATAAACGTTTACTGTACAAAATAAGGTCTGTTGGCATGGACCATAGGGTGAGTACATGGATTGAAAACTGGCTACAAGGGCGAGTTCAGAGGGTGGTGATAAATGGGGAGTACTCAGAATGGTCAGGGGTGGGTAGTGGGGTGCCCCAGGGTTCTGTACTGGGACCAATCCTATTTAATTTGTTCATAAACGATCTGGAGGATGGGATAAACAGTTCAATCTCTGTATTTGCAGACGATACTAAGCTAAGCAGGGCAATAACTTCTCCGCAGGACGTGGAAACCTTGCAAAAAGACCTGAACAAATTAATGGGGTGGGCGACTACATGGCAAATGAGGTTCAATGTAGAAAAATGTAAAATAATGCATTTGGGTGGCAAAAATATGAATGCATTCTATACGCTGGGGGGAGAACCTCTGGGGGAATCTAGGATGGAAAAGGACCTGGGGGTCCTAGTGGATGATAGGCTCAGCAATGGCAGGCAATGCCAAGCTGCTGCTAACAAAGCAAACAGAATATTGGCATGCATTAAAAGGGGGATCAACTCCAGAGATAAAACGATAATTCTCCCGCTCTACAAGACTCTGGTCCGGCCGCACCTAGAGTATGCGGTCCAGTTCTGGGCACCAGTCCTCAGGAAGGATGTACTGGAAATGGAGCGAGTTCAAAGAAGGGCAACAAAGCTAATAAAGGGTCTGGAGGATCTTAGTTATGAGGAAAGGTTGCGAGCACTGAACTTATTCTCTCTGGAGAGGAGACGCTTGAGAGGGGATATGATTTCAATTTACAAATACCGGACTGGTGACCCCTCAATAGGGATAAAACTTTTTCGCAGAAGAGAGTTTACCAAGACTCGTGGCCACTCATTAAAATTAGAAGAAAAGAGGTTTAATCTTAAACTACGTAGAGGGTTCTTTACTGTAAGAGCGGCAAGGATGTGGAATTCCCTTCCACAGGCGGTGGTCTCAGCGGGGAGCATTGATAGCTTCAAGAAACTATTAGATAAGCACCTGAATGACCACAACATACAGGGATATACAATGCAATACTGACACATAATCACACACATAGGTTGGACTTGATGGACTTGTGTCTTTTTTCAACCTCACCTACTATGTAACTATGTAACTATGTAACTATGTAGGGTTAGGTTATAAAAAAATATCCAAATCTTTGATGATCCCTAGGAGCACCACTAAATCTATCATAACCAAATGGAAAGAACATGGCACAACAGCAAACCTGCCAAGAGACGGGCGCACACCAAAACTCACGGACCGGGCAAGGAGGGCATTAATCAGAGAGGAAGCACACAGACCTAAGGTAACCCTGGAGGAGCTGCAGAGTTCTACAGCAGAGACTGGAATATCTGTACATAGGATGACAATAAGCCGTACGCTCCATAGAGTTGGGCTTTATGGCAGAGTGGCCAAAAGAAAGCCATTACTTTCAGCAAAAAACAAAATGGCGCGTGAGACATGTGAGAGACTCCCAAAATGTATGGAGGAAGGTGCTCTGGTCTGATGAGACTAAAATTGAACTTTTGGCCATCAAAGAAAACGCTATATCTGGCGCAAACCCAAAACATCACATCACCCAAAACACCATCCACAGTGAAACGTGGTGGCAGCATCATGCTGTGGGGATGTTTTTCAGCAGTCGGGACTGGGAAACTGGTCTTGGTTGAGGGAAAGATAGATGGTGCTAAATACAGGGATATTCTTGAGAAAAACCTGTACCACTCTGTGTGTGATTTGAGGCTAGGACGGAAGTTCACCTACCAGCAGGACAATGATCCCAAACACACTGCCAAAGCAACACTTGAGTGGTTTAAGGGGAAACATGTAAATGTGTTGGAATGGTCTAGTCAAAGCCCAGACCTCAATCCAATAGAAAATCTGTGGTCAGACTTAAAGATTGCTGTTCACAAGCACAAACCATCCAACTTGAAGGCTCTGGAGCAGTTTTGCAAGGAGGAATGGGTAAAAATCCCAGTGGTAGGATGTGGCAAGCTCATGGAGACTTATCCAAAGCGACTTGGAGCTGTGATAGCCGCAAAAGGTGGCTCTACAAAGTATTGACTTTAGTGGAATGAATAATTATGCACATTGACTTTTTCTGTTATTTTGTCCTATTTGTTGTTTGCTTCACAATAAAAAAAAAAATCTTCAAAGTTGTGGGCCTGTTCTGTAAATTAAATGATGCAAATCCTCAAACAATCCATGTTAATTCAAGGTTGTGAGGCAACAAAACACGAAAAATGCCAAGGGGGGTGAATACTTTTGCAAGTATACACACCCACACATACACCCCCCCCCCTCCAGTCGCCTTGTCTCCACCTCTACCCACCTCCCATTACCACCCGTTTTAAACAATAAATACTTCAGCAGCAACAATAGATTCCCCACCAGTAACAATAAATACCCCATCAGCAATAATAGCAGAATCAGAACGCTTTAATCATCCCAAAGGGAAATCTTTTCGACACAGCCACACTCAACATATATCCCCAGCAGCAACAATAAATCCTCCAACAGCAACAATAAATCTCCTAGCAGCAATAATATATTTCCAGCAGCAAAAATAAATCCTACAGCAACAGCAATAAATCTCTCAGCAGCAATCAATAGTAAATTCCCCAGCAGCAAAATAAATCCCCCAACAACCATAGCAAATTCCCCAGCTGCAACAATAAATCCCCCAGCAGCAATAAAAAATCCCCCAGCAGAATAGTAAATTCCCCAAATTAAAAAAAATATACAAAAATAGGCCTATCGAGAGTTTAATGTTGCCAACATCCCTAATACCACTACAAACAGTGCGATTTTCTCCCATGGGACTTTTTATGTTATATAAAACAATGCATATTTTAGTCATACATTTTTTTTTTTAATGGTTGGTTCTGCAAGGAAATGCGATCTTGCATGCTTCCAGCTTTCACCCTTGGGCACTTATATATTTTAAAACATATAGCCAATACCTCCGTATAAGGGGAATCTGTTCCAGTGAGCAAACATTAAAAGGGAGGCTGACAAGCTAAGGGAACAATTATTAGAAAGAGGCTATATTAAAACATGCCTACATAAACGTTCAATCCTGCACAGGAACCGTCTCTGGAAAAAATGTTATTTAAAAAAAAGGTACTTCAAAGAATCAGGATTTTAACAGTGTGGTTTTGCGGTATTCTAACAAAAATAAAGAAATTAGGAGTATTCATAATAAGTATTCATCAGTTATAACTGATGGTCCTTAGTTAGAAATTGTGTTAGTGAAACACTTTGCAATACCTTTAAACGGGCAGCCTCAATTAGGGGTAAGCTAGTCCATAGCCAATTTAGAACGGAACAGAGAGGTAATCCTTGTCCTAATACCTGCATCTTGCCTTATGGGAATTGTTCTCATTGTCCATCTGTGTCAAGAAAAGGGCTCTGAGTCTGACACTGCCCAACAGAGAGATCTATATCTCCCCAATGTGAGGCATGTGGCCAATGTTCATAATTATATAATACAATTCCACAACGTAAGGTGCTACAACCCAATTATGCCTCTATCAGTCTTTGGTAAGGTGCTTCACTGCGCCAGACTAGCAGTCTCCGTCTGCTTTCCAGTAGATACTCATGAATGAATGTAGGCAACAAGGTTATAGTAGAAATAAATTCTACTCTTCTTTATTGAAAACAAGGACTCATGTGTGGGTCGTGCTATGAAACATTTTACTCCTTGCATAATTTCATAATTTCCACTTCATGCATAATTATATAATACCCTAAGGTTACATTTGTAGCACTTGATCGGTTACATATACCGGTTAGAGGAGGGAATTGGAAGTCTCCTCCAGTTGTAAACAAAAATTGATTTATTGACTTAAAGTGATATAAAAGGTTTTTTTTTATTTTAAAAATAACAAACATGTTATACTTACCTGCTCTGTGTAATGGTTTTGCACAGAGCAGCCCCGACCCTCCTCTTCCCGGGTCCCCCGCCAGCGCTCCTGGCTCCTCTCCCTTGACCAGTACCCCCCATAGCAAGCCGCTTGCACCGGTGTGTGCTCGCTCCTGAGCTCTGCTCTATGCATCCATAAGACCCCACTCTATTCTCATTGACTCACTGTGATTGACACTGTGATTGACAGCAGTGGCAGCCTATGCCTCCCACTGCTGTCTTAGCCAATCGGGACAGATGAAGCTCCTGTGCACATCGCTGGATTGAAAGGGGGCTCAGGTAAGTATTAGAGGGGGGTGTGGAGGAGCAGCAGCCTTTACAACTACTTTAAGGCCCAAATCCCCAGATTTCAATGAGACTATAAGTTAAAATCCATTTCTAGAAGGTCTCATATCAGGGAAACCTGATTAAGTATGAGTGGCTGTTTTCCATATGGGTGGTGTCAGCTCCTTAACATCTACACAGTGGGTTGATGTATTTTGTTATTCAATTTTCCTTGTGTTTATAGTGTTCTCAATATGATCAGTGGAAAAATGATGTGCTTCTATATACAGTGGGGACGGAAAGTATTCCGAGCCCTTACATTTTTCACTCTTTGTTATATTGCAGCCATTTGCTAAAATCATATAAGTTCATTTTTTTCCTCATTAATGTACACACAGCACCCCATATTGACAGAAAAACACAGAATTGTTGACATTTTTTCAGATTCATTAAAAAAGAAAGTATTCAGACTCTTTGCTCAGTATTTAGTAGAAGCACCCTTTTGATCTAATACAGCCATGAGTCTTTTTGGGAAAGATGCAACAAGTTTTTCACACCTGGATTTGGGGATCCTCTGCCATTCCTCCTTACAGATCCTCTCCAGTTCTGTCAGGTTGGATGGTAAACGTTGGTGGACAGCCATTTTTAGGTCTCTCCAGAGATGCTCAATTGGGTTTAAGTCAGGGCTCTGGCTGCGCCATTCTAGAACAGTCACGGAGTTGTTGTGAAGCCACTCTTTCGTTATTTTAGCTATGTGCTTTGGGTCATTGTCTTGTTGGACAATGTCTGGGGACAATGTCTTTACTGCCTGTTCGATTTGTTCTTCAGTCCAGGTGTCCCCAGGAGCTGGATCACCATGCTGGACTCTGAGAGGGTGTCTTCTTCCTCACACCACTGGATCGCAGCGGCAGGGTCCATCCTGGTGCTTGCAGGCATGTTGACTTAAGGAGTTAATTGCAGAGTAGCCGAATCATCCTGGACAAGCCCCCACATGTAGCGATACCCCCGCAGGGGATGCTTAAGTATGTTCAGTCTGTTACTCTGCCTCTCAACCCCAATAACAGTCTCAGCCCCCTCTGGCACACCTGGCAATAGTGTAAGTGCAATGACCAAAGAGAAACACACGCATTATAATAAAACACAGAAATTGTCTTCACTGCAATATTTCTGAGTAAGAATAACAGACAGTAACAATATATAGTAGAGTAATCAACTAGAGAGCATTAACTGAGATTTAAGAGCAATATAACTCTCAAGCTGCTTTCAGGAGATTCCAAACACTGGAATGTCCCCAAGAGCAGAGGCACACTTAAATCGCAAACAAAGCACAATATGACACTTTAAATTGGATTGGTTACCTCTACTCAGGTTAGCTCTATAAGTCCAGGCTGGAGGAGAGCAGAGGGATGTTTCGCTTTGTGTCAGGCTTCTTTCTCCTGTCCCCTGTCACCACAGGCCCAACTTTAACCACTTCAGCCCCGGAAGGATTTACCCCCTTCCTGACCAGAGCACTTTTTACAATTTGACACTGCGTTGCTTTAACTGCTAATTGCGTGGCCATGCAATGCAGTACCCAAATGAAATTTGTGTCCTTTTCTTCCCTCAAATAGAGCTTTCTTTTGATGGTATTTGATCACCTCTGCCGGTTTATTTTTTGCGCTATACACGGAAAAAGACCGAAAATTTTGAAAAAAAATTATATTTTCTACTTTTTGTTCTAAAAAAATCCAATAAACTCAATTTTAGTCATACATTTAGGCCAAAATGTATTCAGCCACATGTCTTTGGTAAAAAAAATGTCAATAAGTGTATATTTATTGGTTTGCGCAAAAGTTATAGCGCCTACAAACTAGGGTACATTTTCTGGAATTTACACAGCCTTTAATTTATGACTGCCTATGTCGTTTCTTGAGGTGCTAAAATGGCAGGGCAGTACAAAACCCCCACAAGTGACCCCATTTTGGAAAGTAGACACCCCAAGGAAATTGCTGAGAGGCATGTTGAGCCCATTGAATATTCTTTTTTTTTGTCCCAAGTGATTGAATAATGACAAAAAAAAAAAAAAAAATTACAAAAAGTTGTCACTAAATGATATATTGCTCACACAGGCCATGGGCCTAGTTTTGAAGGCCATAAAATGCCCAGATGGCATAAACCCCCCCCAAATGACCCCATTTTGGAAAGTAGACACCCCAAGCTATTTGCTTTGAGGCATGTTGAGTCCATGGAATATTTTATATTTTGACACAAGTTGCGGGAAAGTGACAATTTTTTTTTTTTTTTTTGCACAAAGTTGTCACTAAATGATATATTGCTCACACAGGCCATGGGCATATGTGGAATTGCACCCCAAAATACATTTAGCTGCTTCTCCTGAGTATGGGGATACCACATGTGTGGGACTTTTTAGGAGCCTAGCCGCGTACAGGGCCCCGAAAACCAATCACCGCCTTCAGGATTTCTAAGGGTGTAAATTTTTTATTTCACTCTTCACTGCCTATCACAGTTTCGGAGGCCATGGAATGCCCAGGTGGCACAAACCCCCCCCCCCCCCCAAATGACCCCATTTTGGAAAGTAGACACCCCAAGCTATTTGCTTTGAGGCATGTTGAGTCCATGGAATATTTTATATTTTGACACAAGTTGCGGGAAAGTGACAATTTTTTTTTTTGCACAAAGTTGTCACTAAATGATATATTGCTCACACAGGCCATGGGCCTATGTGGAATTGCACCCCAAAATACATTTAGCTGCTTCTCCTGAGTATGGGGATACCACATCTGTGGGACTTTTTGGGAGCCTAGCCGCGTACGAGGCCCCGAAAACCAATCACTGCCTTCAGGATTTCTAAGGGCGTAAATTTTTGATTTCACTCCTCACTACCTATCACAGTTTTGAAGGCCATAAAATGCCCAGATGGCATAAACCCCCCCCGAATGACCCCATTTTGGAAAGTAGACACCCCAAGCTATTTGCTTTGAGGCATGTTGAGTCCATGGAATATTTTATATTTTGACACAAGTTGCGGGAAAGTGACAATTTTTTTTTTTTTTTTTTTGCACAAAGTTGTCACTAAATGATATATTGCTCACACAGGCCATGGGCATATGTGGAATTGCACCCCAAAATACATTTAGCTGCTTCTCCTGAGTATGGGGATACCACATGTGTGGGACGTTTTAGGAGCCTAGCCGCGTACGGGGCCCCGAAAACCAATCACCGCCTTCAGGATTTCTAAGGGTGTAAATTTTTTATTTCACTCTTCACTGCCTATCACAGTTTCGGAGGCCATGGAATGCCCAGGTGGCACAAACCCCCCCCCCCCCCCAAATGACCCCATTTTGGAAAGTAGACACCCCAAGCTATTTGCTGAGAGGCATGGTGAGTATTTTGCAGCTCTCATTTGTTTTTGAAAATGAAGAAAGACAAGAAAAAAATTATTTTTTTTCTTTTTTCAATTTTCAAAACTTTGTGACAAAAAGTGAGGTCTGCAAAATACTCACTATACCTCTCAGCAAATAGCTTGGGGTGTCTACTTTCCAAAATGGGGTCATTTGGGGTTTTTTTTGCCACCTGGGCATTCCATGACCTCCGAAACTGTGATAGGCAGTGAAGAGTGAAATCAAAAATGTACCCCCTTAGAAAGCCTGAAGGCGGTGCTTGGTTTTCGGGGTCCCGTGCGCTGCTAGGCTCCCAAAATGTCTCACACATGTGGTATCCCTGTACTCAGGAGAAGCAACAGAATGTATTTTGGGGTGTAATTTCACATATTCCCATGGCATGTTTGAGCAATATATCATTTAGTGACAACTTTGTGCAAAAAAAAAAAAAAAAAAAAAAAAAAGAAATTGTCTCTTTCCCGCAACTTGTGTCACAATATAAAATATTCCATGGACTCGACATGCCTCTTAGCAAGTAGCTTGGGGTGTCTACTTTCCAAAATGGGGTCATTTGGGGGGGTTTTGAACTGTCCTGGCATTTTATGCACAACATTTAGAAGCTTATGTCACACATCACCCACTCTTCTAACCACTTGAAGACAAAGCCCTTTCTGACACTTTTTGATTACACGAAAAAATTATTTTTTTTGCAAGAAAATTACTTTGAACCCCCAAACATTATATATTTTTTTAAAGCAAATGCCCTACAGATTTAAATGGTGGGTGTTTCATTTTTTTTTCAAACAGTATTTGCGCAGCGATTTTTCAAATGCATTTTTTGGGGAAAAAACACACTTTTTTAAATTTGAATGCACTAAAACACACTATATTGCCCAAATGTTTGATGAAATAAAAAAGATGATCTTAGGCCGAGTACATGGATACCAAACATGACATGCTTTAAAATTGCGCACAAACCTGCAGTAGCGACAAACTAAATACATGTTTAAAAGCCTTTAAAAGCCTTTACAGGTTACCACTTTAGATTTACAGAGGAGGTCTACTGCTAAAATTACTGCCCTCGATCTGACCTTCGCGGTGATACCTCACATGCATGGTGCAATTGCTGTTTACATTTGACGCCAGACCGATGCTTGCGTTCGCCTTAGCGCGAGAGCAGGGGGGACAGGGGTGCTTTTTTTTTTTTTTTTTTTTCTTTATTATTTTTTTTCTTTTTTATCTTATTTTTAAAATGTTCCTTTTATATTTTTTTTTTAAATCATTTTTATTGTTATCTCAGGGAATGTAAATATCCCCTATGATAGCAATAGGTAGTGACAGGTACTCTTTTTTGAAAAAATTGGGGTCTATTAGACCCTAGATTTCTCCTCTGCCCTCAAAGCATCTGACCACACCAAGATCGGTGTGATAAAATGCTTTCCCAATTTCCCAATGGCACTGTTTACATCCGGCGAAATCTAAGTCATAAAATGCTCATAGCTTCCAGTTTCTTAGGCCATAGAGATGTTTGGAGACACTCTGGTCTCTGATCAGCTCTATGGTCAGCTGGCTGAATCACTGGCTGCATTCTCAGGTTCCCTGTTGAGACAGGAGAGCCAGAGAAAAACACGGAAGATGGTGGGGGGGGGCATTCCCTCCCACTGCTTGTAAGAGGCTAATTAGCCGCTAGGATTGCTTTTACATGAAAGCCGACCGCTGGCTGAAAAGAATGATACCAAGATGATATCTAAACCTGCAGGCATCATTCTGGTATAACCACTCAAAGTCGTGAATGGTGTACCTGAAGACCAAAAAATGGTTAACAATAAAGCACAGTAAACGGTAAAGTATAAAAAATTGCATACCTGAAAAGCAAACATGATAAAACATAATAACAATAAAACATTGCAGAATAGAATACAGTAAAAAAGAGCAGAACAATAGAGAGAATAGAGAGAGAGAGAACAATAAAACGACAACTATTTTTTTTTATTTTATATTTTTGTTTGTGGTTTTTTTTTTTTTTACACTTTTTTTTGTAACTAACTTTTATAACTGTAACTGGTTCCAGGTTCGGGTCTCTCAAAATGCGATGGCATCTTGGGAGACCCTGTGAAAGTGTGTCCTAGTCTGTGCAGTGCTGTACCCTACGCTAATACTCAACTAGGGTATGGTAGCGTTCAAAACATTCACCAATGCAAAGACAAGGATTGTCAGGACAGGAGGGACAATAATAGCGGGTGTCACACCTATATCCACGCTTGCTGCAGACACAACATCTTTTTTGGGGGGGTTCATTGGGTAGGGGTACTCGGGAGGACATAAAGAAAATGCCTCTCATGCAGCTGACTGCATTTGGTTGAGGATGTGAATGGGGGAAGTACGGGCGCTGCAGAAGTGGTGGGTTCCCAATTATTAGGATTGGCGAATGCAGCAGGAAGAGCACTATGGGCACGACGGCCTGTGTTTGTCTTCTTGGTGGCAGCGGGACACTACTTGTGCTTGCCACCTCACCAGCTTGAACTGCACTTATGGGACTCGCCACGTCACCAAGTGTTACTGAAGTGCTGGTTTGACCACGACCGGGGTGTACTAGGCCGCTGGTGCTTGCCAGTTCACCAAAACGCTACCAAAAAAACTGTTAGCGATTGCAGGGATCAGGCCTGACTCTGCGAACGCTGCAGTTATGCGTTTAGTGTTTTGTAAGTGACAGTGATCGATCGATACTGCACTTGGGTGGGCTGGGCCGGGCCAGGCGGAGGGGCAAAACGCAGGTGCTAGCAGGTATCTGGGCTGATACCGCTAACACTGCGTTTTTGGGAACCCTAAACTGCTGGGGACGCCAGTATAGATCTGATCTGATCAGATATTGATCCGTTCAGATACTATACCACTAAGGGAGGCGTATGCTGCGTGCGTGGGTGTTAGCGGTACTGGCGCTAATCTGATGCTGCCTGGGGCTGGTGCTTGCCAGTTCAGCAAAACGCTACCAAAAAAACTGTTAGCGATCGCAGGGATCAGGCCTGACTCTGCGAACGCTGCAGTTATGCGTTTAGTGTTTTGTAAGTGACAGTGATCGATCGATACTGCCCTTGGGTGGGCTGGGCTGGGCCGGGCGGAGGGGCAAAACGCAGGTGCTAGCAGGTATCTGGGCTGATCCCGCTAACACTGCGTTTTTGGGAACCCTAAACTGCTGGGGACGCTAGTATAGATCTGATCGGATCAGATATTGATCCGTACAGATACTATACCACTAAGGGAGGCGTATGCTGCGTGCGTGGGTGTTAGCAGTACTGGCGCTAATCTGACGCTGCCTGGGGCGACGCATATCACCGCCGGGCGATCAGGGAGCTAAACCTTTATTCGGTAATAAACGGCGGGTGCCCTGACACTATAAAAAATAAACGAACTAACCAGCGTCACCCGTAACAGTTATACGGTGATCAGTGGTGAAAGGGTTAACTAGGGGGCAATCAAGGGGTTAAAACCTTTATTAGATAGTATATGGGGGTCCCTGTCGCTATAAAACGCTGACGGCGAACCTAAATATTTACGTCCCTAACTAGCGTCACCAGCGACACTAATACAGCGATCAGAAAAATGATCGCTTAGCGACACTGGTGACGGGGGGTGATCAAGGGGTTAAAACTTTATTAGGGGGGTTAGGGGGGTATCCTAGACCTACAGGGGGCTAACACTCACTGACCTAACACTTCTAACTGTCACAAACTGACACCATGCAGTAATCAGAAAAAAAAACAAAAAAAAAAACAAAACACTGCTTGGTGTCAGTTTGACGGGGGGAGGGATGATTGGGGGGGATCGGGGGGGCGATCGGGGGTGTAATGTGTGCCTGGCATGTTCTACTGTGTGTGTGTGTATGTTTTGTGCACTCACATGTCTTCTCTCCTCGGCGCTGGAACGGAAACTGCCGAGCCGAGGAGAGATGACATCACATCCTCTGCCTGTGTGTACTATACAGAGGCAGAGGATGTTTCTCATTGGCTGGGAGCGATCGCGAGGGGGGGGCCACGATCGGATGGTCTCCCCCTCATCACGGAATGCTCCCAGACAAAAGCCGACCGCCGCAGGCACCGGGGGGGGTCCGATCGGACCCCCCGCCTGCGGGAAGGCAATCACGTACCAGGTACGTGATTTTGCCTGCCCGTGCCGCTCTGTTCACGTATATATGCGTGAGGCGGTCGGCAAGTGGTTAAACACTCTATACAAATCAACTGATAATAGCTTAACTTCTTAGATAAACTATCCTACACACCCAATGCATATACAGAGCCCTGAGTATGTGTGTGTGAATCCGTGTGGCACTAGTAGTTTCAGTCCTTTTGAAGTAAAGATAAGATTTGGTGTCTTCAGCTAGCCACTTTCATTGGTGCACTTAAACTCCTGGATAGTAGGGCCAAACAACACAACTGACCCAGTTTATGACGTGAAACAGACAGGGTTTTGTTTAACTAGGTGAGAGGACAATGATGGCTTTATACAATGTCCCAGAAATAGATAGCCTTATCTTTTTTCCTGTGGTACTACAAGTGTCAGCAAGATGACTACCAGCAATGATGTCTGCATATAGTGTTCAAAACTCCTTCTGTAGTGCAGTGTCTCTGTTCCCTGCAGATGGGCAGAAATGCCCTCTCACCAAATCCTGCGATCAAGTCCCAAAACGAATGTCCTGGAACAGACAGGCTCTCTTGGCAACCCGACTGGTCACCTCACACTTGAACGATTCACTGTTGGTGTAGGTGCGCCTCGATATACACTTGGGATCCCCCTCTCTCAGGCTGGACATCCCAACTGGCAGTGGAGGCCTGAATTGCGTGGGGAGATCATCTGAGAGACAGCATCTCTCCATCAGGTCTGGTCTTCCCTCCCTCAATGCTTACTGACTTTTCCTCAGGACACAAAATGGACTCTTTACTTTCCTGTCACAGAGCATCCTGGGCTTTTTGTAGTTCCTTCTTGAATACCAGGCTATAAAGTCACTTTGTGAAGGAACTGCATGTCCCAGAATCTATTGCAGCTGCTTCCTGCAGCTTAGTAAAGTCTCTCTGATTGTCTGCTGTAACTGTGCTTTTAATTGGCTTACAATTGGCAATAGGGGCACAAGAGAGGCTACTAAATGCACAGCTCTGCGAGTGCACATGGGTCTGCGAGTGCATGTGGGTCTGCGGGTGCACGTGGGTCTGCGGGTGCACATGGTCTGCGAGTACCTGTGTCTTGTCTTGTTGAGTACCTGTGTATTGTTGAGTATCAGTGTCAGGAAGCTAGTTGTTAGGTAATTTGGACAGGGTATAATCACAATCCCCATTAAATTGGTAGGTACGATGCCCGGCGGGTGTGGAGATGCGACTCGGTGTACATCTTGCAGCATGTATGTGTTCCTTGATTATCTGACCGAGGGCGAATACTGCTGTGCAAAATGTAAGCACATTGTTTCCCTGGAAGCCCAGGTTCTGAATCTAGAGAAGCAACTGTCAGCACTGAGAAAACCCTCCATACTAAAGGAGAGTCGGGAACATGTGCGGATGGGGACAAAGAGGTTGTCAGGATACTCACCAAGACCTGAGATGCTGAGAGCGGCTCCCCTTGCAGCTAAGCACACTCTACCCCTGAAAGTGGCACAGGGGGAATAGGGCACAAAGAGGCACGAAACACCAGCAGGCTAGATGGGACTTAAGTGATGATCATAGGTAGAGCTGGTATACCGTGGTATACCGTCACGCTGTATCGCGCACCCGTATGTGCCATTCCGCTGTATCGCACACCCACATGCGGCGGAGCGACATTCTACTGCCAATGCGCTCACAAAAGTGCCGATACTGGCAAGTCCGGCTTCTAATATTTCTCTGACATATTTTACTGTATTTGGGGTAGATCTACATGTTTTTTTCCTACACTTCACTAGTCACCTCTTCTGCCTTTTCCCTTTCTTTTTTCTATTCTTCTCATGAGGCAGTGAGGCGGGGTGACTCCTAAAAGGAAGATTATTGGAACCAGAGGGGACAGAAGTAATATCTTGGGCTTCCATGTTGGTAGTCGGAACTGTAATAGGCTCATTGATATGTGAAGAATTGCTTCAGGGAGCCAAATTATCAGTACTAGCAGGAGTAACAGAAGTATAGTTTGAAAGGGAATGATTGTTGTCCCTAGTTCCAGATTTATTCCCAGTGATATATACCCTATGACCGAGTTATTTTGGGAGTGGAAAGGCGGTATTTTTCCTAAGAGTTATGCCGCGTACACACGGTCGGACTTTTCGTCTACAAAAGTCCGACAGCCTGTTCGACAGACTTTTGACAGACTTTTGGCGGACTTTTGGCGGACTTTTGGCGGACTTGCGGCAGACTTTCTTACGAGCGGACTTGCCTACATACGATCACACAAAAGTCCGACGGATTCGTACGTGATGATGTACACCGGACTAAAATAAGGAAGTTGATAGCCAGTAGCCAATAGCTGCGTGGGTTTTTGCCCGTCGGACTAGCACACAGACGAGCGGATTTCTGGGTCCGGCGTAGTTACGACGTAAAGATTTGAAGCATGTTTCAAATTTAAAGTCCGTCAGATTTGAGGCTGGAAAAGTCCGCTGAAAGTCCGGGGAAGCCCACACACGATCGGATTGTCAGCCAGCTTTAGTCCGTCGGCGTCCGTCGGACTTTTGTAGACGAAAAGTCCGACCGTGTGTACGCGGCATTAGAATATGTCCATGAGAGCGAAGGGGGGGTAGAAGCTGGCCTGGGGCATGCCTATTAACAGTGGCGGCCCCTCCATAGGGGGCGTCCGGGTGCTGCCCCCCCCCCGTAGTAACAAAATAAAATAATAAAAAAAAAATAATCCTTTAACCTTTAACATAGTGCACTGTGGCGCCAGACACAGTGCACTATGGGAAGCGCCACGTCAATGCAATCACGAGATTGCAGACATGGCGCTTCATTTGCGGGCATTTAACCCGCCTTGGGGCGCAATACAGAACGCTGAGTAGCTTCCGCCCGTAAAATCACTGAGATTCTACGGGCGGGAGCATTGTTGTTGAAGATCTCGAGGTCACTTCCGGGTTTTCTGAAACTGACGAAAGCCGGAAGTGACGTTGTCACGTCGGCAGCTCTGTTCTTCGGCCCGAGCGGAGCTGCACTGCAGTGAGGTGAGAGAGAGCGCGCCTGCATTCTCTAAATAACTGTTCCAAAATTCCGATTTCCGATACCGATCATAATGAAAAATGTGATAAATCATCTCCCTGTGCCCCCCTGACAAAGTGGAAACGGCTTAGTGACTGCCTGCACAAATTATTTTAGCAAAGCATTTAATTGACAGAAAATGTGTGTGAAACAAAAGTGGAAGCACCAAAGCATGTTCAGTAACACTAACATGGGTTTTAATACTTTATTCCATATTGTGTCAGTCTGTTCCATTTTAAGACATTTGAAATGTCTTAAAATGGAACAGACTGACACAATATTGATAAAGTATTAAACCCCATGTTAGTGTTACTGAACGTTAATGAGAGGCTTTGGTGCTTTCACTTTTGTTTCACACACATTTCTGTCAATTAAATCCAATGTAAATTCTCACCATAACATCGCAACTGATTTAAAATATATCTGATTGAAGAATAGTGATTCTGAGATATAATAATCTACGTTATCACATTTACATATTTTATATTACAGTAATTTTTAAAACTTCAACTTTTCCACTGTTTTTTTTTTTTTTGAACGCCACACGCCGATGTATCTCTGGTTTGGGGACGGATATCGTTGTTATGGCAGCAGCTAGCTGCCATAACCCTGGTATCCCCGTGTTCAGCCGGTGGTCGGCTACAAGATAAAAGTAATTGCTGCGGCGGATTCGCCGCAAGATCACTTTTATCGGTGGCGGGAGAGGGCCCCTCCCTCCGCCCGCGATCCGGTGCCCTCCGTTGCTTACCAGAGCTGTCGGCAGCAACAGAGGCGATCACACGTATCTCCTTGCTAGGTATGGAGAGGAGTGAGGGAGAAGATGGCCCCCACCCGTCTCCATACCATAGCTGGACGGAAGCGACGTCAAAACGTCACTTCTGCCCATACTTCTTAAAGGCACATTTTTTTTATGCATTTGCATTTTTTATGCATTTTTTGCATTTAAGTCCAAATATGAGATGTGAGGACTTTTTGACCCCAGATCTCATATTTAAGAGGACCTGTCATGCTTTTTTCTATTACAAGGGATGTTTACATTCCTTATAATAGAAATAAAAGTGACACCAATTTTTTTTTTAAACAGTGTAAAAATAAAAAATAAAAGGTAAAATAAATAAGAAAAAAAATTTTTTTAAATGCGCCCAGTTCCGCCGAGCTCGCGTGCAGAAATGAACGCATACGTGAGTAGCGCCTGCATAGGAAAACGGTATTCAAACCACACGTGAGGTATTGCAGCGATCGGTAGAGCGAGAGCAATAATTCTAGCCCTACACCTCCTCTGTAATGCAAAACATGCAACCGGTTGAATTTTTTAAATGTCGCCTATGAAGATTTTTAATGATAAAAGTTTGTCGCCATTCCACGAGCGGGCGCAATTTTGAAGCGTGACATGTTGGGTATCAATTTACTCGGCGTAACATTATCTTTCACAATATAAAAAAAATTGGGCTAACTTTACTGTTGTCTTATTTTTTGATTCAAAAAAGTGTATTTTTTTTTTTAAAAGTGCGCTTGTAAGACCGTTGCGCAAATACAGTGTGACAGAAAGCATTGTAACGACCGCCATTTTATTCTCTAGGGTGTTAGAAAAAAATGTATAATGTTTGGGGGTTCTAAGTAATTTTATAGCAAAAAACATGGTTTTAAATACTCATGAAAAGAGACCAAAAAAAAAAAAATGTTATCAAGTGTTAGGGCCAGTTCCCACTGCTGCGATGTCCGAGATCGGATGTGATTTGCACCGCACTGCAGTGCAAATCACATGCGATCCGATTTCAGCCATACAGATAGTATGGCTGAATTCGCATAGGACCCTTTTTTTGGTCCGCAGCAGAATCAGATCGCATGGGTGTTCACACCATGGGATCCGATTCCTGTCCGACTTTGCAGATCACACTGCGATATGCGAACTGATTTGGGGGTGTCATTAACTTTTAACTGGGGGCAGTGTGAACTGCCGCCAGGAGACATGCAATGCGGGAACCCGCAGTAGATTTGCAGGGTTCCCACATCGCAGCAGTGTCCTTAAAGAAAATCTGTACCTGATGATATACAGAGCTTTTCATGCTGACAAGTACTAGTTGCCACTTGCCAGGCTGTCTCTGGCCGTAGAACTGACCTAGAGCAAGCAGGGGTGTAATCTGGTGTACTTAACACTTGGGGCAGATTATGTTTATTTTAATTATTACTACTGGAAATAATTTTGACTACCCTGTTTCCCCGAAAATAAGACCTAGCGTGATTGTCAGTGATGGCTGCAATATAAGCCCTACCCCCCAAATAAGCCCTACCCTGTTTAACCGAAAATAAGCCCTACCTTGAAAATAAGACCTACAAGGACTTTAACTAGGGCTTATTTGGGTGGTAGGGCTTATATTGCAGCCATCACCGATAATCACGCTAGGTCTTATTTTTGGGGAAACAGGGTAACAGAGGAAGGTGGTGCCTCTTATATAGTCAAAACTATTTCAGTAGTAATAATTAAATAAGTGAATGCTAATAATGTCCATTAAAAAAATGGAGACAGAGGCTATATTTTTCTCTGAACATCAAAAGGGCGAACTTCAGATGCAAAAGGCTGGACTGATATTTTCAACCCACAAATCTATATATGATGTACAGAGCCCTGTGTATAATGTACAGCCTGGTATATGATGTGCAGAGCCCTGTGTATAATGTACAGCCTGGTATATGATGTGCAGAGTCCTGTGTATTATATACAGCCTGGCATATGATGTACAGAGCACTGTGTATAATGTAGAGCCTGGTATATGATGTACAGAGTCAGGTGTATAATGTAGAGCCTGATATATGATGTACAGAGTCTGGTGTATAATGTAGAGCCTGATATATGATGTACAGAGCCCTGTGTATAATGTAAAGCCTGGTATATGATGTACAGAGCCCTGTGTATAATGTAGAGCCTGGTATATGATGTGCAGAGTCCGGTGTATAATGTAGAGCCTGATATATGATGTACAGAGCCCTGTGTATAATGTAAAGCCTGGTATATGATGTACAGAGCCCTGTGTATAATGTAGAGCCTGGTATATGATGTGTAGAGTCCTGTGTATAATATACAGCCTGGCATATGATTTACAGAGCACTGTGTATAATGTAGAGCCTGGTATATGATGTGCAGAGTCCTGTGCATAATATACAGCCTGGCATATGATGTACAGAGCACTGTGTATAATGTAGAGCCTGGTATATGATGTGCAGAGTCCGGTGTATAATGTAGAGCCTGGTATATGATGTACAGAGCCCTGTGTATAATGTACAGCCTGGTATATGATGTGCAGAGCCCTGTGTATAATGTACAGCCTGGTATATGATGTGCAGAGTCCTGTGTATTATATACAGCCTGGCATATGATGTACAGAGCACTGTGTATAATGTAGAGCCTGGTATATGATGTACAGAGTCCTGTGCATAATATACAGCCTGGCATATGATGTACAGAGCACTGTATATAATGTAGAGCCTGGTATATGATGTACAGAGTCCTGTGTATAATGTACAGCCTGGTATATGATGTACAGAGCCCTGTGTATAATGTACAGCCTGGTATATGATGTGCAGAATACCTCTTTCACATCAGAAGCTCCCCATCACAAAAGAGTCCTTCCTTTCACACCAGACACTCCCTATCACATCAGGATCCCCCTTTCACATTAGAAGCCCCCTCATCACATCCAAGAGCCACCCCTCCCCCCTTATGTCAGAAGCCCCCATCATATCAGAGTTGCTGCAGACCGGGTAAAATCTTGTAGTGGGTCGGATGTCGTTCTCATGACATAGTTTGGAGACCCCTAGTCTATACTGCCTTTCAAGTGTGCAATCTAAAGGGAAATACCCCAAAATAACAACTGATAGCTATTGTTTTTCCAAGATAAACTTAAAGTTTCTGGCTGTGTTTTTCACATGGCAATATTGAATAAACATGCATCCAGAACAGCTGGAAAAATTTAGTGATCAGATTGAACCTACATAATGTACCCTGTACACTTGTCCTCTGAAGTCTATTGCCACAGTATAAAAGCCAGCCAGGAACTCAGCACAGGGATGGTGGGAACCCCTCATTATGGGCACAGTAAGGCTGCAATTGATGGGCACAGAGAGGCTGCATTTGATGTAATAGACACTTACATTTGGCAGTGCCATACCTATCTCTCTTTTAAACGTACCCATATTTTCATTTGACTCGTAGGTATTGATCATTGTAGAATTTGTTTTGAAAATGAGTGAAAATTCGGTTCCATCTTTGAAACTATTTACCTTCACAAGGCGTTCGAATTAGGAAAAAAAGAGGATAAAGGAGCTTGGACCACATCAACCCAAATTGCAAATTCAGCAGAGGTCAAGTGATCTTGGTCGAGTTTACACTCAAAGCTTTTCCACCGCTTCTTATAATAAATGGAGTTGGCTAGCTGGATGTGATGTGACTCATGCCTATTATTGTTTTCCCTGTTTGCTATCCCAAAGTCATGGCACCGACACGCTGTGGATATCAACAGAGGTTAACGACCTAAAGCATCTCACTGAAAAGTGCAAGCGGCATGAAACTACCCAAAGCCATCTTGACAATGTTATGAGGCTCAAGTTTTTTGGGAAGCGTAGCATTGGTGAACAGCTAGATGCAGGCTACAGAATTGTCATTAGAAAACACAATAAAGAGGTCACAAAAAATAGACACATCCTATCTCGAATAATAGACTGTGTGAAATTTTGTGGTGCATTTGAGCTGGCTTTGCGTGGCCATGATGAGAGTGAGAGCTCCGATAATCCTGGGATATTCCGTGGCTTGGTCGATTTTGTTGCTTCTCTTGATGGAGTTTTGAAAGAGCACCTTGAGAATGCCACTGTTTTTAAGGGAACTTCAAAAACTGTGCAGAACGAGCTGTTGGACTGTATGTTGTCTGTAGTGAAGGAGCACATTATTCAAGAAGCACAGAGCAGCAATTTAATTTCAATCCAGGCTGACGAGACCACTGATATTGCCACACAGTGCCAACTTGTGCTTGTACTGCACTACATTGATGCCAAAAACAACGTACAGGAGAGGTTTTTTGAGTTTATTCATCTACATTCCGCTAATGCAGATTCTATTGCTACAGCACTACAAGAGCGTCTTGCTGTCATCCTTCCAGGGGATCAGAAACATAAACTTATCTCCCAAGCATATGATGGAGCCAGCGTGATGAGGGGTGCCACTTCACGGGTTCACAAGAAGATTCAGGATATGTACCCAAATGCCCATTATATCCACTGCTATGCACATCAGCTCAATCTGATAATGCAACAGGCCACTTCTCAAATAACCAAAGTGAGGCTTTTTTTTGCTAACCTTGGAGGATTTGCCAGCTTTTTTGCGAGATCACCCAAGCGCACAGATGTACTTGATAAAGTAGTTGCCCATAGACTACCAACATCAAGCAGTGTCAGATGGAACTTCCACAGCCGTGCCGTCAATACAGTGTTTGAGCACAGAGAGGACCTCATCCGCTGTTTTGAAATCATGCAAGACTCAGGTGACTTTGACCCTGTTACCATGAGAGAGGCAGCAGGCTTTGCCGTGCTGCTGGAGGATCAGGATTTTAAATATTTTCTTACACTTTTCCACAACATCATGCCACATGTGGACCTCCTCTATGCCAAACTCCAGAAGAAGGACACAGATTCAGTCCACATTAAGGGGAGCATCCAGCAGTTCCAGCGGGACATACAGAAGATCAGGTAGCAGCTGTATTCCTCCTTTTCCATGTGTTGTTATTATTATTATTTTTTTTATTATTATTGCTCATACATTTTGCAGAGATTCTATGCCATCCCTGGTTGACCAAAGCAGTCAAGGTGGTTCTCAACCGAAGAGGCGGGGCTCGCTGAATCCAGGAGAACATAAACGCATTGCAACCGAGGTGAGTTTTAATTTGTTGCACTATTTGTATTTTTGATAGCTCACTTATAGATATGAAGATTGGAAAGAAAAATATTTTTCTTACAATATTCATATAAAAATGATGTGATCTAAAAGGATTTGTTACTCCCTCTAGTGAATAACATTAGTATTACAGCCTTCATCTGTGTTAGCTGCCTGAACATCAGAAATGCATGAGACTTGACATATTTACTAAGAATGTCTTGTCCATGTGTGTGGAGTTCTGAGAAATTATGGATTCAAAACCACTGAAACTGATCTCCCTTTATAACTTAAATCTGAATATTTTAAAATGGCCAGTTTTAATGTTATGAAGGGAGATCAGTTTCAGTGTTTTTGAAGCCATAATTTCTCAGAACTCCATACACATGGACAAGACATTCTTAGTAAATATGTATAAGTTTCATGCATTTCTGATGCTCGGAGCTAACACAGATGACATTGACATTTTGTCATCACTACCTAATTTTTGTTTTTATGCTTCACTCTATAGGCCTGTGATACCATACTATTACACACCATGCAACGTTTCTCCTTCACAAAACACCTTGTTAGTGCCACCTTGCTTCAAGCAGACAGGTTTGAACAGTACGCAAAGGAGTTTACGGAGGATGCACTGAGTGAGACTTTGAAGGCCTATCCAATGCTTAATAAGAGTAAGTTAAAGACAGAGCTTGATCTCATCTACTGCACAGAAGAGTTCAAAAAGTGCAATGGTGCTGTGGACCTATTCCAGCTGTTTGTGGAGAACAATCTTGCTCATGTATTTAGAGAGACTGTCACTCTGCTAAAGATCCTCATCACTACACCCATGACCACAGCAGAAGCTGAGAGGTGCTTCTCAACTTTAAAAAGGATTAAGACTTTTCTGAGAAATAGCATCACCCAGGAAAGGCTGAATGCATTGGCCATGCTGTCAATGGAAAAGAGAGTGGTGACAGAGATGACTGACTTCAACCAGAAGGTCATAGAGAAATTTGCAAGCCAGAAAGAAAGGAGAGCAAAATGTATTTTCAAATAGTTTTATTGGCAGTAATGTGAATGTGGCGTGCATTTGTATTCAATCACCTTTTCAGAGTTTTTTTGCTGTTGTTTGTTGTACAATAAAGTTTGTTTGCTGTTGTAAAAAAAATCACTGATTCGTGGTACATTTATTGCATTCTTTACCAGTTGAATTAAACATTAACATTTTCAATATTTTATCTAGATATATAATCTGTCCTGTGATGCTGGAACTGTATACTCTGTCCTGTGATCTGAGCTGTATACTCCTGACACTATGGGTGGAAGCAAGTGGAATACAGGGGACGGAGTGGGTGGATTATATAAGGGGTGTGGTTTATTAGAAGTGGGAGGAGTCAAAAATTATGGGCGGGGTCTGGTGCCCCCCCATCCAAAAGCTTCACCAGCCGCCACTGCCTTTTAATAAGAAGCTTGACCACCTCCCTCCAACTCAAAAGACATCCCGTTTCTTAGAACTATATTTGCTCTTTATTGGGTGGATTAGAGCTCCTGGGGTACCCTATTCCCTTTTCCCTGCCCTTTCTTCTCCTGCCCCCCCCCCTTTTTTTTATCTTATCTTACCTTTTGTTTCATTTCTTCTGTTCTTGTACTTCCTTATTTATCTTTCTCTTGTTTCTACTCTCCCTTTTTTAGGGGGGTGGCTTTTGAAGCTCTGGATGAGCTCCATTGGGTATGGACATTTATTCCCTTTTCAATTTCCCTTCCCCTCCATTTTTTTGGCCAGACCTTTTTTAGACAGGCTCTCTTATGCCCTGTACACACGATAGGATTTTCCAATGGAAAATGTGTGATAGGACCTTGTTGTCAGAAATTCCGACCATGTGTGGGCTCCATCACACATTTTCCATAGGAATTTCCGACACACAAAGTTTGAGAGCTTCCTATAAAATTTTCCGACAACAAAATCCGTTGTCGGAAATTCCGATCGTGTGTACACAAATCCGACACACAAAGTGGCACGCATGGTCAGAATAAATTAAGAAACGAAAGCTATTGGCTACTGCCCCGTTTATAGTCCCGATGTATGTGTTTTTTACGTCACCACGTTTAGAACGATGGGATTTTCCGACAACTTTGTGTGACCGTGTGTATGCAAGACAAGTTCGAGCCAACATCCGTTGGAAAAAATCCTAGGATTTTGTTGTCGGAATGTCCGATCAATGTCCGACCGTGTGTACAGGGCATTAGGCTTCAGAGCTGTTAGCACAGCTGTGGAATAAAAGGTATGACATCGATCTAATTGCCTTGTTGCTGTCTTTCTTGTTTTAGTTACAACTGAGAAGCCTCTATATAACAGCCACTTCTTCTACTCTTAGGAAAAGGTCTTTAGTTAATTCATTGTCTCTGTTATACCTTATTGCACTGATGTTATTTGCCTTTCAACAAGGGTGGAAAGTTTTGTACATTGTTTATTGGCAAATTTTCTGTATGTGTACTGCTTCCTTTATTAAAACTGTAAATAAAAGTAAAAGAAGAGAAGCTGGCCAGGGACATGTTGCTCGTCAATGGGCAAACCAAAAAAAACCCCTATCTTTCTTTTAATCCTCAAGTTCTCGGTCTAGTTTCTTGTTTCGTTTTTTTTTTTCTTTGGCCACTAATTTAGTAACATAGTTATGTAGTTAGTCTGGTTGAAAAAACACAGAAGTCTATCTAGTTCAACCAGTAAAGGGAGGGGGGGGATATACACTATCACCAAAAGTATTGGGACACCTGCCTTTACATGCACATGAACTTTAATGGTATCCTAATCGTAGTCCGTAGGGTTCAATATAAGACTGGCCCAGCCTTTGCAGCTATAACAGCTTCAACTCTTCTGGGAAGGCTGTCCACGAGGTTTAGGAGGATGTCTATGGGAATGTTTGACCATTCTTCCAGAAGCACATTTGTGAGGTCAGGCACTAATTTTGGACGAGAAGGCCAAGCTTGCAGTCTCAAAGGTGTTCTATTGGGTTGAGGTCGGGACTCTGTGCATGCCAGTCAAGTTCCTCCACTCCAAACTCGCTCATCCATGTCTTTATGGACCTTGCTTTGTGCACTGGTCCAAATCATTTGGTGAAGGGGGGAATGTGGTGTGGGTTTGTTTTTCGGGGGTTGGACTTGGCCCCTTAGTTCCAGTGAAGGGAACTCTTAAGGTATCAGCATACCAAGACATTTTGGACAATTTCATGGTCCCAACTTTGTGTTAACAGTTTGGGGATGGCCCCTTCCTGTTCCAACATGACTGCGCACCAGAGCACAAAGCAAGGTCTATAAAGACATGGATGAGCGAGTTTGGGGTGGAGGAACTTGACTGGCATGCACAGAGTTCTGACCTCAACTCAATAGAACACCTTTGGGATGAATTAGAGCGGAGACTGCAAGCTTCAAACTGACTTCAAACTTCAGTCCTGACTTCAAACTGATAGAGCACCTTTGAGATGAATGCAAAAACAGAAGACCTCTACCCGTGCTGCATCCAAATGGGGTCTATAGAGAAAAGTTTTTTGCAAGATCTAGGTCTTGCCAATGGTGGACTTTACTAGCACTGAACATGAGACCAAAAACATTATTGAAATATAAAACATCAATGTTTATTAATACAAAGTTTGAAACATGCTAATGTAGCATAAGAACAAAGAAGATAATTGTAGTCGTTAAAACCAAAATATGTGACATAACATTCTGGCTCCTGTATATACCCTTCAAACCATAGATACAACTTGTGATTGGAAGAAGAAATATTCTGTATATTAGGCCACCTCAGCTAGATATTATTTTTGGTCTCATGTTTAGTGCTCGTAAAGTCCACCATTGGCAAGACCTAGATCTTGCAAAAAAAAAAAATTCTCTATAGACCTTTGAGATGAATTAGAGCGGAGTCTGCGAGCCAGGCCTTTTCATCCACAACAGTTCCTGACTTTACCAATTCGCTTTTGGAAAAGTGGTCAAACATTCCCATAGACACACTCCTAAACCTTGTGGACAGTCTTCCCAGAAGAGTTGAAGCTGTTATAGCTGCAAAGGGTGTGGCTGCACTACTGCTGATCTCCTGAGCTCCAGAGAGGCCTACTGATCCAGGGAGCTTGATTACTCCCTATACCCAGAGTGGATGCAGGAATCTGGGGTGGACCCAGGGGAGGATCCCCCGGATGGCCAGAGTACCGGTCCTCCCATACCAGTGTTTGAGGACCTGGGAAATGGCCCAGCTAAAGGTGAAAGCCTGTCAGCCTACAGAAAGAAGGTTTGTGCTAGGATTGCGAGAATTGCCAAGGAGGAGGAAGTACTGGCGAAGTTGAAGTTTGACTTCAAACATAAAAAAATTGCAAATGACCGGCTTCACAGTTCTAAGAGAAGACAGATGCGGCCTGAGTTAATGGCTTTGGAGGCTAAAGTGGAAAAGCAGAGTCTGCTGGTGGCCGCATTGAAAGAAACCAGCGGCGCTTTCAAGGAGAAATATGGCAATGATGATCGCTTCCGTACAATGCGCAGAGGGACCATAGAGTCCAGTGGAGGAGAAGCATCACCAGAGTGCGTGAAAGAAAGGTCAGTGCAAAGCAAAAAAGTTTCTTCGGGCTTGGACTGTGTTTCTGGCCAGCACGCTGGAAAATCTTTATATTCTGAGCCAAGTATCAGTATGTCTGCAGAAAGTGGAGAAAGCTCTGGCACACAGGCTGCGGGTGATCAGCAGTCAGGTGTTTTGACTGCCGGTATGCCACTGGGCCAAGGAAGTTCTGTGCCCTTGTCACCGCAGCAGGAGGCTATGGAGCAAGATGATCCATCTGAGCCTGTGAAGGGAGCAGGAATGCTTAAGTTAATAACAGAAATGGAATCCCCTTTGCGTGGTAGCAAGTTTGCCGTGTCTGGATCATCTGAGGATGAAGAAGAGGATAGTGATGTCCCCCCAAAACCTTTGAAACATCGGTTGGCTGAAAAAGCCGTTTTTGTTAAAGATTTGACTATACAACATAATGGAGATGTAGTTCCTATAGATGGTGCTGTAGAGGGCAGTGGAGAGCAAGCTCATCTCCTGACTGAGACTCCCACCTGTGTACAGAGAGCCAGTGAGGGGTGTGCAGACTCTGCTGTGAAGAGTGCTGATAAAGACATCTCTGCTGTTAGTAACCCTTTAGTTACTGGTAATGAAGTAAGAATTACCAAGGGTAATGTAGATGATATTTCTGTGTCAGAAGTCTCTGTTCCATCTGTTGATGATAATGTTGTTTCTAAAGAGGGGTCTGTAACTAAAAGTGATGTGCGGGATGTTGCAAGGAGTGCAGTTATTTCTTATGCTGCAGCGGTGGCTGCACCTGTCCCAAGTGTGAGTAGGGCCAGTTATTCTGCGGTCACTAGGACTGATGTGGGTGAAGGTCAGGCCAATCTGACACCATCTGGTAGCTCCTTTAAACGCCGCAATGTGGTCCAATTGAGGTGGACTGGAGAAGGCCCCCCCCCAAGTAGGAGAGATGTGGTGGACCGTATTCTGGGGATGGGTTTTAAAGCAGAGGAGGTTTTTGCCCTTATCAGCCCAGTTGGGTCATATGAGTATGACCTCTCCTTTGTCAAGGCGGAAGGATTAGATGTCTTTTGGGAGAGGTATGAGCAGAGGTGGAAGGAGTCCCCAAAATGGGCAGGTTTGTCACCCAAAGTAATCTCTCGCCAGCCATTATATAAGAACGTCACCATTCTAGTACGCAATGAGTCCATTCCTGCTGCGGATCTGGTGGTGTGGTTGGGGAGATATGCTGATGTCCAAGCTCCATTGAGGAAAGTTGTAGATGATAGGGGGATTTGGACAGGAGGTTGGACGGTGTTGGTAAAACTGCATGTCACGGGTAATGTTGTTAAGCACATCCCTTCGTCTGCCTTCATAGGTCGTGATAAGATTATTACTTTTTATGCAGGGCAGCCAAAGTTGTGTCATCGCTGTGGTGAAAAGGGGCATTTTTCAAGCTCATGTTCTGTGCAGAAATGTTCCCTCTGTCAGGGCTCAGGGCATGTTGCAAAAGACTGCAATAGTATTCGTTGTAATCTTTGCAACAAGTTAGGTCACCCCTATAGTCTTTGCCCTGAAGCCCTCCATAATCAGCCAGAGGTGGTGGAAGAACTTCTGAGGATGGAGGAGGAGGAGGAACGTAGGGGGCAGCAAGGGGTTGGTGGAGCTGTTTCAGCTAGTCCTGAGGACCCCCCCCAGGTGTCAGTTTCCCAGCCTGAAGGTGTGATCCCTACTGTGTCTGCTCCCCAGTCTGTGCTCCCTACTGTGCCTGTGTCTACTTCTGTTGTGTGTTCTTCCCCAGTGTTTCAAGTGCCCAGTGTTCCAAAAGTAAATAAGTCATCCAGATTGTCTGAGGCTGCCAAAGGGGCAGATTCGTGCAGATCTGAGGTGGCAGCTTCATCAGGGCCCTCCCTAAGGCAGCGTAAAACCTCTAGTGGAGGTTCTAAGGTGAAGAAGGGGGAAGTTGCCACTGCTAATAACGTAGATGAGGTCTTTCAGGGTAATGTTTCAGGGGAGGAGGGAGAGTGGACCAAGGTGGGAAGAAGGAGGAATAAGGTAGTCCTGACCTCTGCCTCCTCGGTTTCATCCTTAGAGGTAGATGATCTACCTCTGGGAAACAAGTTTGGGTCCTTATCTGAGGGGGAGGAGGAGTCTTCTAATTCCATGTCTCAGATGGAGGAAGATGAGGTAGAGTGTTCTCTAAAGAGGTCAAGGTCTCCAATAACGGGGGAGGGAGCTCAGGCTAAGAAACGCCTACCTCAATCATCCTGATGGCAGTTCCCACTCCGATAAAGTTGGCAACGATTAATGTTGCCAGCATAAAATCTGTAAGGGCTCGTAATATGGCCTTATTTTTGCTCAGCGAGATGGATGCTGATATTTTATTTTTGCAAGAGACCCGGCTATATAGACTTGCCGATGTCCACCTGGCAAAGAGGGAGTGGAGGCGTGGGCCCTCCTTCTGGTCTCTTGCGGCTGAGCCTTACAGCGGAGTTGCAGTACTTTTTACTGGCATGGTAACGTGTCGGCGGGTTATCGAGGTAGAGATTGGAAGGTGTATGGTCCTGGACGTCTCTGTGAAGGGGCATGATCTGCGTTTAATAAATATTTATGGACCACAGACTAGATGGGAGAGGAAATGCCTCTTTACAAAGATTAAGCCTTTCCTTTTTACATCTCGGCAAGTTGTCTTTGGAGGTGATTTTAACACCATTACTAGGCCCAAAGACAGGAAAGGCTCCACTGACAGCCTGAGATATGATAGCGTTTTTCTTAATACGATAGCCAGGGAAGCAGGTCTGGAAGATGCGCATATTAAGCGTTGCCCAGACAGCACGGGGTACACATTTAGGCGAGGCAGTTGTGAGAGCAGGATAGATAGGTTTTTTTTAAAAGGGGACTCTGCCTTTTCGGCTCCTGAGTGTCGTATGGTGGAGTTTTCTGATCACCTTTTTCTGTCTGTGATTCTCAATGCTTCAGATATGCCACCTAAAGGAAAGGGTATTTGGAGGATGAATTCGGCTCTGCTGGATGACGAGGAGGTAAGACAATCTTTTGAGGATTTTTTTCAGGCTCAGGTAACCATCCTGGATTTCTGCAGCAGTAAGTCGGAGTGGTGGGAACTTGCCAAAAGCCGGATTAGTGGGTTTTTCAAAGCCATAGGAAAAAGGAAACAGCTTGGTAAGTACATTGCCTACCAGCAGCTGCGGAGAAAACTTGATCGCCTTGTCTCGAGTGGTGGAGATTCCGGGGCAATCTCTGAGGTGAAACTTCTCCTTAGGAAGTATCAGTATGACCGGCACGCTTCTTTGGTTCTGGAAAGGGACTACGGGAAATATCACTCGCCCGACCCTTATCAGAACTGCAAACAAAGCGCAGCAGTTAAGACGGTTGTTGGGCTAAGGGATAGTACGGGCTCTTTGACGAAATCCAGGTCAGGGATCCTGGAGGTCTCAAGGTCTTTTTATGTGGATCTTCTGGGGGAGAAGTACCTCGATCGGGCAAAGATTTCGAGTTTTCTGGATTCTACACCAGGTCTGGGAAATAACATTCCGCTTGCAAGTTTGACAGGGGGAATCACAGCAGAAGAGGTAGTCAAAGCTATAGATGGTCTGGCTATTAAGAAAACCCCTGGGCCAGACGGATTGACGGCTGAATTTTATAAGATTTTCAAATCCAGCTTGGTACCTTATCTTGTGGAGGTATTTAACGGCTGTCTGCAGGAGGGTTCGCTCCCTCCCTCCATGAGACAATCTGCTGTGATTCTGTTGTCAAAAGGAAAGGATTCCTCGATGATTGAGAATTGGCGCCTCATTAGCCTTCTCAATGTCGATAGAAGGATTCTGGCGAAGATAATTTTCTGGCGCTTGTCGTCAGTAGCAGACAGATTGCTTTCTCGTCAGCAGCACTGTTCGGTCCAGGGCAGAAGCACTTTTTCAGCGGTGTTAGCTGTCCGGGAGGCTCTGGAACGTTGCAGGGCTGAAGGCTGGGGAAAGTATTTGCTGGCACTGGATCAGGCGAAGGCTTTTGATCGTGTCAATCATGAGTACCTCTGGCTTCTCCTTGACAAGTATGGCCTGGAGGGTGGGTTTATTGGATGGCTTAAGACTTTATACAGAGAGGCAGAGAGCTTCATGCTTGTTAACGGTTGGGTTGGACGGCCCTTCAGGGTTGGATCGGGGGTGCGCCAGGGGTGTCCGCTGAGCCCTTTGCTATACGTGTTCGCAATCGACCCCTTCATCAGAAGGCTAGAGAGCGGACCGTTGTGCGGGGTGCCGGTGGGCATTACTGGTGAGCCGCCCTTGAGGGTTGTAGCCTATGCTGATGACGTTTCTGTCTTTATCTCTGGGACAGAGGAGGCACAGGAGGTGGTTTCAGTTATAGAGCAGTATTCCGAGGCATCAGGCTCCAAGGTCAACCGTGATAAAAGTGAAGTTTTTTGGATGAGCGAGGGAGGTGAGAGCTTTGCACTTCCGGACACCTTCCCGAGGCCTCAGCAGAAAGTCAAAGTATTAGGCATCGAGTTTGGCCCTGATGATTACAGTAAGTCAAATTGGGAAGCCAGGCTGAATGATGCTGATGTCAAGGTGAAATGCTGGAAAGGGTGGCGGCTCTCCTTGAGGGAAAGGGTGGACTTGATTAAGACCTACCTGATTCCTACCTTTTTGTATGTCAGCTTTGTTTGCATCTTGCCAGAGTCTTGCTATACCAGGATTTATAGTTGTTTCTTCCAATTATTATGGGGGAACAGGCTGAATCTTGTGAAGCGGAATGTGACTTACCTATCTAGGTGGAAGGGTGGCCTAGGGATGGTCAACCCGGTTGTGTTCTTCTCTCTGATGTTTTTGAAACACAATTTTGGTAACATGCTAGCAGAGAGACCGCCTGGATGGGTAGGTATTTTCCAGATCTGGTTTAGACCTTTTCTGGGCTGTTGGGAGAGTGGCGGGCCAGTGAAAAGCCTAAGGATCAAGCATGGTAAGCTCCCGGCTTATGTTGCCCTGTGCCTGAAAATTCTTAAACGGTGGCATGTGACAGCGGAGGATATCAGGTCCCTTCCTAGGAGACTCCTGGGGGAGAAGATCGTGGGTACTGTCTTTCATGCACCACTGGCCTTAAGGGATTGCCCAGGTCATATTATGAGGGAGGGTTTACGTTTAATAAATTCTGAGCGGATTCCCTTGAAATTTAGGGACCAGGCCTGGCTCGATTTCCACGGTAGGCTCTATGTGAGGGGGAACGTGAAGTGCCGCTCTTTGGACAATCGTGGTTGTCCAAGAGTGGAGTGTCAGGGTGAAGTGGAAACCATGGACCACTTCTTGCTTCAGTGCCCTTTCAATATAGAAGTCTATAAAAAGGTGGGGAGGGCTCTGAATATTCCTTTCCTGCCTTGCATGTCTTATGCTGAATGGGTGTATGGAGCATTGCAGAATCGCAAGGGATTTGATTTGGACACTCTTTTTCTAGTCAGCTTAGTAGTCCGATATTACACCTGGAATGCACGGTGTCAGGTATCCCTTCGGCAGAAAGTCCTTCCTGTTCCGGTTGTGGTGTGTGAGATTCTTGGTGAGGTAGGGAAAATTTGGGGTCTCGAGAAAGACAGATGGCGGCAAAGGGTCTGGATAAAGGCGTGGAGGAATATCAGGCCTGTAGCTGCTGTCTGTTAATCTCTGGGCGTTGGGTTCTTTCCCTGTTTTCTCTCTGGACACTCCTTTAGATTTTCAAGGATAAACATAATTTTGAAGAAAGGCTACATACACATGATAATCTATGTTTCTTGGTCTGAATGTTAATCAAGTTGAGTAATGTGTAGAATTGTTGAAGATGTCTGTGCTATTTAGTGATATATGTATATAGTATAATATAATACAGTGATATTCCTCTTGGTTGAAAAAAAAAAAAAACCCTTTTGTTCATATATTATAGGTTGAAGTAAGCCTTTATTATTATGTTTAGTCGTATATACAATATGTTATGCATATTTGAAAAAAAAAGAAAAGAGGAAATATATGTATGTGTGTATATGTGTATGTATGTATGTATGTATATATATGTATAATATTTATATTTTTATATTTTTGTATAAAAAAAAAGTTGGAATGTGTTTCTTGTTTGCAAGATTCTCAAATAAAAAAAATTGCCAACTCAATATTGAACCCTACGGACTAAGACTGGGATGCCATTAAAGTTCATGTGCGTGTAAAGGCAGGCATCCCAATATTTTTTGGTAATATAGTATGTGTGTGTGTATATATATATATATATATATATATATATATATATATATATATATATATATATTTATGGGTGGAGCCCTATGTCCGATATGGACATAGATAACATTTGTAGTTAACATAAAACTTACCATCGGAAATAGACCTGGAAATGTGGACTTACCATATGAAATGGACCTGAAAGTGTGCCTTGGTCTGCTGGTCGGTATGCCAGAATAAGGGGGCATACCCTATTTAAAGAAATGATTATTCTGTAGAGAGAAATGAATGAAATGAATGAATGAAATGAATGCCTTGAAATGGGGATGGGAGGGTGGGTATCGCGCACAGGAAACCGACAAGCACCACAGGTGAGCGGGCTGCTTAAATACCCCCCGGGCTCCTCCCATAAATTCAGGCCACCATACTGGCCTTCCTACTTATGGGTGGAGCCCTATGTCCGATATGGACATAGATAACATTTGTAGTTAACATAAAACTTACCATCAGAAATAGACCTGGAAGTGTGGACTTACCATATGAAATGGACCTGAAAGTGTGCCTTGGTCTGCTGGTCGGTATGCCAGAATAAGGGGGCAAAAACATTCAGGTAGGGGTGTGGTTTTATTAGTTTTGGCTTTATTTATTTGAGCAAGTTTGGTGAATGCTTGTGCCGTTTCCACCTAAGGAGTGGGGACGTACAGGCGAGGTAGGCAGAATTTCACCTGCTGAGTCTCTTGATGACGTGGTCTGGGACCCATGCCGAAATGCTGCCAAGGCTGCCCCAATACTAAAGAGTGACTGGAGTGCTGACTGTGGTCGAGGTGTAGGCAGCGTGGAAGAACCCCCAGGTGTTTGATGAACTGGCAGGCACTCGAGGGTTGCCCGGAAAGGTAATAGGGGACTAGAGGTTGAGTGTTCCGGTAGGAGTGACAGTAGGCGGTCGAGTATGGTTACTGGCCACCGGACGTTGTTTACTTTATGGAGATGGATGACTATCCTGGAGCTTGATTGCTGGGTTTTGGACACTGCAGGGTGGAGGATGAAATGGTTTTGGCAGCGAGCCAACTACACAGAACTTGGCCTGCGGGATTGCTGCGGGTGAACTCGCTGGGCCGCCAGAACCCGTGGTAGGCCGAGTAAATGGCTGCTTGTATGACCAAACTGGGGAGAAGGCTCAACAGTGAACTGGTTAATATAGTAGACATGTCCCGGAAGATGGTAGCCTGGAACGAACGTGCAGTGGACATTAAACTGGTATTGCCAAGCTAATTACACCAGCCTGCGCAAGAAGGACATAACAGAGCGATGCGGACCTGGCTTCATTAAGAGGCTCGCCTCGGACCGGATGTCGGTGGCAAAGCCACGACCTGTCCTGTCCAGATAAGACCCTGGAGTTAAGCGGTTGCCATGACTGGGTGTAACTTGAAGAGGGAGGAAGTCCGGGTAAACCCGGGGTTTAGGAGTGTCTCTGGGGGCCATGTACTTGTGAACCTATGATGGCCAAAAATTGCCGCGATGCCTGTGGTGGCTTGTGGCATCTGTCGCTACCTGGGGTGACAAGGGCGACGTAGGTGATAAGACCCTAGAGTTTAAAGTATAACCATTGATACACCGATCCACGTAGTACGGGACCTTCCGACATTGATAGGTCCGCATTCTTAGGAAAGACTGCAGCTACTTGTTAGTACACACCCGTGTATGGGTGAAGTCTTGGGGAACTAACCTGATACGGGTCAGTTTGTCAAGGGGGAGGCTGGCCTGCGTGGTGTTCGTTAATTCGAAGGAGGTTATTGTAGACCTCGGTTCCGGTTTATTGAGTTTTTAGAGACTACAAGCTGAAGGACATAATGGTATTACCAGCGAGTCAAGTTGTGTCTACGTAGTACCTGGCTGCCTGTGCCAGTAAAAGTGAATTGTTAGGCCGTAGAAACCACAGAGGGCCAGGTAGATGGCTGCTTGACTAGACTGGGGAATGTCTGAGGTTTTGACATGTCCCTGAAGATGGCAGTTGTGATGGGCAACGTTTGCCATTAGCTGTGGTCTGATGCTTCTGGACGCCACATAGAAAGGATTCTACTGTATGAGCCGTAGACACGGATGACTCTCTGGGGTCCTGTGAGGGCAAGAAATGCTGGATGTTGGCTAGGTATAGCCTGATGGTGTTATGAGGAGCCAGCTGTGTGTGGCAATACGATACCTGGTGCGGGGTGGAACCTGAACTCAACTGACCTAAGCGAGAAATGATACAGAAATTGATGAGTGGCTCTTATGAAATGCCACTGGAGACAAGTGGCCGATTAAGTGCCACTGAAGATTGATGTGTGACTGATTGTGTGCCACTGGAAATGTGTACTGACTGCAAGAAGTCAAGCTAAGATGTGAACCCTGCAATGATTGCAAGAGTTGTGCTTAATACGTGTTTGCAACAATTGCCAGGGAGTTTGTGTCAATGGAGATGTGTTTGCCGTGACTGCAAGAAGTCCGTATTACTGCATGTGCTTGCACGGGCTGCAAGGAGTTATACTTGGATGCGTGTTTGCAACGATTATAAAGTTGTGTTTGGATGCATGCTTGCCATGATTGCAAGAAGTTATGCTTGGGTGTGTCCCTGCAACATTTGCGAGAAGTTGTGACTGGATGCGTGTTTGCAATGATTGCAAGAAGTTATGCTAATATGCGTGTCTTGTAATGATTGTAAGATTTGTGCTTGAATGTGTGCTTGCAACGATTGCAAGGGAGTTCCTGTCGGTGGAGATGTGTTTGTAGTGACTGTGAAAAGTTCGTATTGCTGCATGTGCTTGCAAGACTGCCAGCGTTAAGCTTGGATGTGTGCTTGCAATGGCTGCGAGAAGTTGTGATTGGATGCGTACTTGCGCCGATTGCAAGAAGTTATGCTTGAATGCATGCCTGCAACGTTTGCAAGAAGTTTTGTGATTGGATGCGTGTTTGAAATGATTGCAAGAAATTGTGCTTGGATGTGTGCTTGCAACGATTGCAAGACGTTCTGTTTGGATGCGTACTTGCAACGATTGCAAGAAGTCATGATGGGATGTGTGCTTGCAACAATTGCAAGAAGTTATGTTTCGATGTGTGCTTGTAATGAAATGCAAGAAGTTGTGTTTGGATGCGTATTTGCGATGATTGCAAGAAGTTATACTTGGATGTGCAGTGACTATGAGGGGGTATAGTCGCGAGGCGAAGGTTTCAACGAATGAAATCGGGACCATGACTGAGCTTCGAAGGAAGACGGGGTGTGGCCCCCCCCTTTTTTTTTTTTTTTTTTTTTTGACTGACCTAGAGGAAATGACAGATGAGAACCGGTGGAGTGTTTGACTACCTGGTTTGAAAGGTAATTGTAACATGTTTAAGCGACAGGTGCATGGCATTAAATAAATGAGTGAACTGTTTGTCCTGGCAAAGGCACGAATTGGTTATGCCGCAACTGATAGCTAACCAAGTTCTGATGCAGGTGTTGGCTGGGGCCGAAACGTTTAATTTATACTACTTAATTTATATGTGCATATATATATATATATATATATATATATATATATATATATATATATACACATTTTTTTTTTTTTTTTTTGTATACCTATATATATATATATATATATATATATATATATATATATCCACACACACATTTTTTTTTTTTTCCTTTTTTTTTTTTTTTTTTTTTTCCGACTGCGCCAAATGACTAGTCAGACTGTGGAGTATGAATGAAATGAGGCCAAGACAACTGGAGCGCGCCGGGACGAATCGGTGCATCTCGGATGCTACTGGATTCGAATCGGGGCGCGGTACGTGACAGTGAAATGAGTGAAATGATGAAATGAATGAAATGATTTGTCATGGTAGAGGCACGTGCCATGACGGAGGCACGAGTCGATCATGTCGCGACTGCAACTGACAACGACCGGACTCCGGAGCATGTACTGAAATGTGGCCGAAAATACCTGGGGCACGCCGGGACGAATCGTTGCATCATGGAAGCGACTAGATTTGAATCGAAGCGTGATTCGTGACAGTTGAAATGATTCCCATGACAGAGGCACGAATCGGTGAGCCGCAAACTACGACTGACAACGAACCGGACTCTGGAGCATGTCCAGAAATGAGGCCGGGCCCTGGGGCACGCCGTAACGAATCGGTGCATCGAAGATGCGACTGGATTCGAACCGGAGCGCGGTAAGTGCAGGTGTAACATTTGTTGCCATGACAGAGGCGCGAATCGATCATGCCGCTATAGCGACTGACTGCGAATCGGACTCTGGAGCATGTACTGAAATGTGGCCAATACCTGGGGCACGCCGAGACGAATCGGTGCATTTCCATGCGACTGAATTCGTAACGGAGCGTGATACGTGGCATGATAACCATGACAGAGGTACGAATCGGTGAGTCGAAAGCGACTGATAATGACGTGACTCTGGAGCATGTACTGAAATGAGGCCATAACTACTGGGGCACACCGGAGCGAATCGGTGCATCTTTAGATGCGACTGGATTCGAATCGGAGCGCGGTACGTGACTGAAATGAAAGAAATGATTTGAAATGGTTTGAAATGTTAGAAATGTATTTAGAAATGTTCAAAAATGAGAAATGATTGGTATCGAACTGACGTGGTTCGATAAGGGATTGCGAATCGCTACGGCTGTTTGCTGACGCCTGGTAATAATTAGACATGCCTGAAATGAAGCGACGTCTATGTCGCGGTGGTTTTTTCAGATAACGAGAAATGGTAACATAACGAAAGTGCGAGTGGTATGCATTGCGGCTGCGTTTGTGAAATTGCGTAAGTTTGATATCACGGTTTAGTGACATGATATCTAACAATGCGTAAAAAACAAAGTCCGACGGGACCCTACCTGCGACAGCCAAGCCAGACGCGCGGTACGAACTACGAATCGGTAACACGGACTTCGAAACTCTCGAGCACGGAAATTTGCGTAAATGGGAACTTGCGAGACAAGAACTAGCGGACGCTGGCATTCGAATCGTCGGCTTAGTGACGTATATCGCGCACAGGAAACCGACAAGCACCACAGGTGAGCGGGCTGCTTAAATACCCCCCGGGCTCCTCCCATAAATTCAGGCCACCATACTGGCCTTCCTACATATATATATATATAGTTGTGCTCAAGTTTACCCTGGCAGAATTTATGATTTCTTGGCCATTTTCCAGAGAACATGAATGATAATAAAATAAAAAGGCAGCGCATAAACAAATAAAAGACGTAATAAATATTAAATGGTAATAAGGAAGGCCATAAAATTCATATTCAGAAAAACATAATCAAGTGTCCAAAACGGTGATTCTATGGATGGTAAACAGGGTGATTGTGTGACAACCTCCACCAGCAGTGAATCCTAGCCGCTCACCTTAAAATATGAACCCCTGAGTATATCAGTCAGGTCACATACAGTATCTCACAAAAGTGAGTACACCCCTCACATTTTTGTAAATATTTTATTCTATCTTTTCATGTGAAAACACTGAAGAAATGACACTTTCTACAATGTAAAGTAGTGAGTCTACAGCTTGTATAACAGTGTAAATTTTCTGTTTCCTCAAAATAACTCAACACAAAGCCATTAATGTCTAAACCGCTGGCAACAAAAGTGAGTACACCCCTAAGTGAAAATGTCCAAATTGGGCCCAATTAGCCTCTTTTCCTCCCCGGTGTCATTTAACTCGTGTTACAAGGTCTCAGGTGTGAATGGGGAGCAGGTGTGTTAAATTTGGTGTTATCGCTCTCACTCTCTCATACCGGTCACTGGAAGTTCAACATGGAACCTCATGGCAAAGAAATTGTTGGCCTAGGCCATAAGAAGATTTTCAAGACCCTGAAAATGAGCTGCAGCATGGTGGCCAAGACTATACAGCGGTTTAACAGGACAGGTTCCACTCAGAACAGGCCTTGCCATGGTCGACCAAAGAAGTTGAGTGTACGTGCTCAGCGTCATATCCAGAGGTTGTCTTTGAGAAATAGATGTATGAGTGCTGCCAGCACTGCTGCAGAGGTTGAAGGGGTGGGGAGTCAGCCTGTCAGTGCTCAGACCATATGCCGCACACTGCAGCAAATTGGTCTGCATGGCTGTCGTTCCAGAAGCAAGCCTCTTCTAAAGATGATGCACAAGAAAACCCTCAAACGATTTCCTGAAGACAAGCAGACTAAGGACATGGATTACTGGAACCATGTCATGTGGTCTGATAAGACCAAGATAAACTTAATTGGGTTAAGATGATGTCAAGTGTGTGTCCACCAGGTGAGGGGTACAAAGACAAGTGTGTCTTGCCTACAGTCAAGCATGGTGGTGGGAGTGTCATGGTCTGGGGCTGCATGAATGCTGCCGGCACTGGGGAGCTACAGTTCATTGAGGGAATCATGAATGCCAACATGTACTGTGACATACTGAAGCAGAGCATGATCCCCTCCCTTCGGAGACTGGGCTGCAGGGCAATATTCCAATATGATAAGGACCCCAAACACACCTCAAAGACGACCACTGCCTTGCTAAAGAAGCTGAGGGTAAAGGTGTGTGTGTGCCACGCATGTGTCCAGACCTAAACCCTACTGAGCATCTGTGGGGCATCCTCAAATGGAAGGTGGAGGAGCGCAAGGTCTCTAACATTCACCAGCTCCGTGATGTCGTCATCGAGGAGTGGAAGAGGACTCCAGTGGAAACCTGTGAAGCTCTGGTGAACTCCATGCCCAAGAGGGTTAAGGCAGTGCTGGAAAATAATGGTGGCCACACAAAATATTGACACTTTGGGCCCAATTTGGACATATTCACTTAGGGGTGTACTCACTTTTGTTGCCAGCGGTTTAGACATTAATGGTTGTGTGTTGAGTTATTTTGAGGGGGCAGCAAATTTACACTGTTATACAAGCTGTACGCTCACTACTTTACATTGTAGCAAAGTTTCATTTCTTCAGTGTTGTCACATGAAAAGACTGAATAAAATATTTACAAAAAATGTGAGGGGTGTACTCACTTTTGTGAGATACTGTAGGCGGTCCCTTCACAAGGGTATACAAGCTGGTCCACTAGATGTAAAGATCACTGGAGATGAGTGCATACTGATTGTATGAGATCCCTTGTATACAAACCACAGGCTCCGATATATTCATACATAGAATGACAGCAATACAATATAGTGCTCTCCGTTTGATATATAAAAAACATTTAACATGTAAAAAAGCAATTGCACCTACAAGTATGGCACTGTACCTGCTATGGTAAAAAGGCAAATAACAGTTTTTCCACGAGGATCAACGAGAGACGCGGGTGACGTCACGCTAGTCATGTGGTTCCGTACACGTTGCCTCCCAGGGGGCAGGACTTCATCAGCGGGTCACTATGAATGATAACACAAAAACTTTTCTTTAACTCATGGTTAGTGTTTGGATAAAGCCATTTATTATCAATCAACTGTGTTTACTCTTTTTAAATCATAATGGCAACAGAAGCTCAAACTGCCCAAATGACCCTGATCAAAAGTTTACATACCCCAGTTTTTAATACTGTGTATTGCCCCCTTTAACATCAATGACAGCTTGAAGTCTTGTGTGGTATTTGTGGATGAGGCTCTTTATCTTCTCAGATGGTAAAGCTGCCCATTCCTCTTGGCAAAAAGCCTCCAGTTCCTGTAAATTCTTGGGCTGTCTTGCATGAACTGTACGTTTGAGATCTCCCCAGAGTGGCTCAATGATATTGAGGTCAGGAGACTGAGATGGCCACTCCAGAACTTTCACTTTATTCTGCTGTAGCCAATTGACTTGGCCTTGTGTTTTGGATCATTCTCATGTTGGAATGTCCAAGTACGTCCCATGCGCAGCTTTCTGGCTGATGAATGCAAATGTTCCTCCAGTATTTTTTTGATAACATACTGCATTCATCTTGCCATTAATTTTGACCAAGTTTCCTGTGTCTTTGTAGCTCACACATCCCCAAAACATCAGCGATCTACCTCCGTGTTTCACAGTAGGAATGGTGTACGTTGCATCATAGGCCTTGTTGACTCCTCTCCATGTAGCGTTTATGGTTGTGGCCAAAAAGCTCAATTTTGGTCTCATCACTCCAAATAACTTTGTGCCAGAAGATTTGAGGCTTGTCTCTGTGCTGTTTGGCGTATTGTAAGCGGGGTACTTTTGCATTTGCGTAGTAATGGCTTTCTTCTGCCGACTCGACCATGCAGCCCATCTTTCTTCAAGATGTGCATCTGATTGTGAATCTTGAAACAACCACACCACATGTTTTCAGAGAGTCCTGTATTTCACTTGAAATTATTTGTGGATTTTTCTTTGCATCCCGAACAATTTTCCTGGCAGTTGTGGCTGAAATTTTAGTTGGTCTACCTGACCGTGGTTTGGTTTCAACAGAACCCCTAATTTTCCACTTCTTGATTAGAGTTTGAACACAGCTGATTGGCATTCTCAATTCCTTTGATACCTCTTTATATCCCTTTCCTGTTTTATACAGTTCAACAACCTTTTCCCGCAGATCCTTTGACAATTCTTTTGTTTTCCCCATGACTCAGAATCCAGAAACGTCAGTGCAGCACTGGATGAAAGATGCAAGGGTCTGTCAGGAGTCCAGAAGCTCATTGGCCTTTTATACACACACACTAATTACAAGCAAACAGATCACAGGTAAGGATGGTTACCTTTAATAGCCATTCAAACCCCTTTGTGTCAACTTGTGTGCATGTTATCAGGCCAAAATCAACAGGGTATGTAAACTTTGAATCAGGGTCATTTGGGTAGTTTCTGTTGCCATTATGATTTAAAAAGAGTAAACACAGTTGATTGATAATAAATGGCTTCAGCCAAACACTAACCATGAGTGAAAGAAATGGTTTTGTGTTATCATTCATATTCTCTGAAACATGGCCAAGAAATCATACATTTTGCCAGGGTATGTAAACTTATGAGCACAACTTGTGTGTGTGTGTGTGTGTGTGTAAATATATATATATATATATATATATATATATATATATATATATATATATATATTTTTTTTTTTTTTTAAAGTCATACAATCCTATATACACAATCCTATACCCACAGCTGATCCAAAGGAAGGCAATAAAAACAGAAAAGCATGATTTAATTTATTGTCAGCCACTTCGATTTAATGTTGTAAAGCAGAAACCCATTTGTCAGACAGACAAAATGACTAATGTTGGTCTATTTGGGAACATACAGCTTGGATCTCTTTAGTGTATCCAAGGCAACAGTGCCTGGGATGATCTCACAATGCAGATCTATAAGGCACAGGGCACAAGAAGTGCAATCGATGGCCAAACATTTCTTTACTTCCTATTCTAGAGACACAACAGGAAGTGGGAAGAATTCCCCTTTATGCCAGCTGTCACTTATAAAGGTGTCCACACTGGACAATTTCACCTCCTGTCCTAGTGACAAATGTCACATTTTGGAACCAGGATAATTGTTTGTGGAGCATAGGTGCTTTCTGATAGCAAAGCTTAGCATTGCATATCATTTATTGAAATCCACAGCTAGCAAGAAAGGGGGGCAGTGTGATTGTTCTGATTTTAAGAATATGTCAACACAAATTGTCATATTCCTGATTTATGTCTGCTGTACCATTTACTTGCATGGAAGCATCCTTTTCTCTTTGTATTGCTTCCTTTATGTAAAATCCCTGGTGGGTCCTGGCAGTCCCTCTGCTTTCTTATTATAAACTGATCACACTAGGCAGGATAGCACAGTGTGGTCAGTTCTCTAGCTGTGCTGAGAACTCAATGATCAGACTGCTGCTGACACGCCCCCCTGCATAGCCATTCACTGGAAAGACTCATGTGCCGTTGTTTCTCCTCTCCAAGATCGTTGAGCTCCTTATGAAGCTGAGAACAGAAGGTTTGTTACTTTTAAAAATGGAGGGGAAAAAAAGGTATTTATATCATTTTTTTATGCATACACACATTTTTGCTTTTTATTTTTGTTTTATATTGAATGGGTTGTTTTACAAGATGAGGGTTTACATATACAGTCTTTTAAACCCTCAGTGTGTTGTGAAAAGAACTGAATAAAAGTAGATCAAATGACACCAGCTATGTACAAAATAGCAGCAAAATGACTCAGCAAGATGAATGCCTCAGATGCTCCATCTGCTGGCTACAAGTGGTAAATAGGAAATATTCACTTACATGCATACATACATACATACACCCACCGGCCACTTTATTAGGTACACCTTGCTAGTACCTGGTTGGACCCCTTTTTCAGAGATGGTATTCTGCATACCTTGGTTCTAACGAGTGGTTATTTGAGTTACTTTTGCAGTCTGCCCATTCTCCTCTGACATCAACAAGGCATTTTCATCCACACAACTGCCGCTCACTGGATATTTTCTCTTTCTCAGACCATTCTCCGTAAACCCGAGAGATGGTTATGTGTGAAAATCCCAGTGGATCAGCAGTTTTTGAAAATACTCAGACCAGCCCGTCTGGCACCAACAACCATGCCACGTTCAAAGTCACTTAAATCCCCTTCCTTCCACATTCTGATGCTCAGTTTGAACTTCAGCAAGTCGTCTTCACCGTGTCTAGATGCCTAAATGCATTGAGTTGCTGCCATGTGATTGGCTGATTAGCAAGCCATTGAACAGGTGTACCTAATAAAGTGGTCAGTGAGTGTATATTTCATATATACCTAACTTAAGGGAATAACAATTTCTATCTATCTATCTATCTATCTATCTATCTATCTATCTATCTATCTATCTATCTATCTATCTATCTATCTATCTATCGTACTTTATTCATAGAATTAATAGAACTATTCACTATCAGTTCCCACCCTGGAGGATCATTCTCTCTACATCCCATAGACAAACAAATTCACTATGCTCAATTTCTATGGAGCCCAATAAATCTAACAGTATACCAGAATCCATGTGCCTTTTCTTCCATTCTTCAAAAAAGCCATGTGTTCTTTTATTCCTGTAAAGGATTTTCAGAATCTGTAGTTATTTCAGGTGCTAATTCCCTAAAGTGCTGCTGTATTGCGCTTATTTGATTGGTGAATTATAATCAGTCATTTTCAGAGAATCCGCTGAAGCCAGAGAGCTGCATGTCCAATAAAATATCCTATTAGTGGCTAATCCATAGACTTGGTGCTGCAAGTGACAGTGCTAACCCCTAAGCCAACTATTATGTATTTCCACCACCTTATCACTTTTAAGTACTGTTAGGTACTCTTATATTTTTATATTTTTTTATACTCTTATATTTTTCCCCATGGACTCTCACTGACAAAGACACTATGGAGCGTAAATATTTAAATAACGTAAAATGTTTAAAATGCTCAAATGTTTAAACCTTAACACTGCCTCCGCTGCCCCAGTACCTATAGAGGGGTTACATTTGAAACTCTAAAGAAAAGTTTCTTTTTTGGCAGTTGGTTTTATTTCTCTGGACAGTTATGCCCTGTACACACGACCGGTTTTGCCGTCGGAATAAACTCCAAAGTTTTCTCCGACGGAACTCTGATGGAATTCCATTCAAGCGGTCTTGCCTACACACAGTCAAACCAAAGTCCGACCGTCCAGAACGTGGTGACGTACAACACATAGGACGGGACTAGAAAAAGGAAGTTCAATAGCCAGTAGCCAATAGCTTCCGTCTCGTACTTGCTTCAGAGCATGCGTCGTTTTTGGTCCGTCGGAACAGCATACAGACGAGCGGTTTTCCAGATAGGAATTGGTTCCGTCGGAAATACAGTATTTAGAACATGTTCTATTTCTAGGTCTGTCAGAATAAAAGTCCGATGAGACACACACACGATCGGAATAGACGATGAAAAGCTTCCGTCGGACTTTTTCTATCGGACATTCCGCTCGTCTGTACGCGGCTTTAGTGGACGTTGTATTGAATATTATAGATTGAAAATCGAATTACGTTTCTTTTGTATTCGTGACATGAATAGAATTTTGCTGTACCGAAATGCAGCTGTTCCATGCTTCCAGCAAACAGATTTAATCGTGGATTCTAAGAAGGGCGGGAGGTGTTATGCTACATAAAGAAAGAATGGATAGTGAAGGAATGAACAATAGGAACTAGCTTCGTTTTTAAACTATAAGGTACGTTCAGGATGCAGAAGGATAGAAAGGTAGACTCCTATGTAACATACATTTAAGGATAGCCTTATCCGGCCCTTGGTGCACAATTCCTCCCACTGACACCAACAGTAGGGCAATAATTCCTTTACTGTCATCAACAATGGGGCAGTATTCTTCCCACTGCCACCAATGATGGGGCACTATTCCTCCCACTTACACCAACAGTAGGGCATAATTCCTGCACTGTCATCAACAATGGGGCAGTATTCTTCCCACTGCCACCAATGATGGGGCACTATTTCTCCCACTGATACCAACAATGAGGCACTATTCCTCCCACTAACACCAACGGTGGGACACCATTCTTCTCACTGCCACCAATGATGGGGGCAATATTCCTCCCACTGACACCAATGATGGGGCACTATTACCCCCACTGATACCAATAATGGGGCACTATTCCTCCCACTGACACCAATGATGGGGGACTATTCCTCCCACTGATACTAGCAATGGGGCACTATTCCTCCCACTGACACTATGGATAGGGCACTATTCCTCCTACTGACACTGATGATGGGGCACTAATATTCCAACTGACACCAACGATGGGGTACCAATCCTCCCACTTACACCAACGATGGGGCACTAATAAATCCCCTAATACTAAAGATGGGATATTGTTTACTTCCACTGTTGCTGTGACATTTTCTACCCCCACTAGCCACAATCCAGCTCCCCTAAAAAATCTGAAGCACAGTAAACTGGTCCTTTATTTAGAAAGTTTGGAGACGTGAATAAAGGACACATTTATCAATATGCTAAGGTTAGATATTGAAGATCCTTATTTTCCTATAATTGTATGGTGGCTCCAGCCACCAACTCACTACAGCACCTCACCTGAGACCTGTGAGTGAGCCTGTAAGGAGTGCAGCAGAAAGAATGCAACTTCGCTGAGGCTTTTATTGCTGTGCTCCCCTCAGGCAGATTCACCCTTTCTATTTGTCCCGTTTACCATTATCACAAAAAGTGATAGTGCAAGAAAATCCCAAAGCCCGGGTGAGCTGGTGAGTGTCAGTCTGGAGGACTGTGGGGAGAAGATAGCCTGGAGGGCTAGTGAAAGGGGCAGCTGCAGCCAGGTGGATTGGCAGTGCCTGAAGAGGTGGTGCTTGGATCTGTAACCACAGGAGTGTTGGAAGAAGCAACAACAAGTAGCGTTCTATATTGTGAACTATATATATATATATATATATATGCATTATACCTATCTATACCAGTAGGTGACACTGCAGTATTATAGTGTGTATTCTCTGCGGTAATGTAATTACAGGATGTACCTTCTTTATCGAAGCATGCACTTGTATCCTCTTTGTTCCTGCTCATGTTTCTCATGCTTTAAGACATAATCTAACATCCTCCATAAAAGTTAAGCCATTTGCTGTATCCAAGAAGCTTCTAGCGCATGATTGCAATACTCTGATAATAAGTGAGTGATACAGCTGTACACTTATCTTTTTGCTACACAACCAAAGGGCCTCGGGTTCCTGCTTGTAATGGGCTGACTACTTCATCTAACTGAGAGACTGTTGGATAGTCACAGTGTTGCAGCTGGGTTCTGTAAGCAAGTGAATGCTGGAGAAGAAGATGAGCTGTATATAGAGACTGTATATAGGATGAGTTGTCCCTGAAGTTCTGAAGTCAAATGGCCATCCCATAATCTCCCATCCCTATCCAAGTTATTATCCTTCAATAAATAACAAAAACAAAGTCACGGACTGTTCTCTGACTCTGAGTGCCTGTGAAAATTTGGTGTGCCTGGTTGTGCAAGGTGGGGGGATCCCATTCTACTTGCGGCTCCTTAAGGGGTGCGCTACATTTGCGCCAGGCCTTAGACTATTTATTGGCTCTCCAGCCAGCTACCGGGCAGCTACCAGCACACCTCCCCAGGGATTGGCTGGGTCCCCATAAATATTCAGACTGCTCTTCTGAAATTATCAGACCAGCAGTCTGTGAAACACTGAGCAGTCCAAAGCAATCGACACCTGCTCTACTAGCTACAGAGTAGCCTAACTAATTTTATCTAGCATCCTCTACTCTAACCAGAATGGTGCTACACTTATAAATTATGTAATGGCAGGGCTGGAAGGTTAGGTTGTGGGACAGTTAGATTTCATAGGATAGCTGTTGAAAGCAGAGCTAGAACTTGTGTTGCGCAAGCTAACAGAATCCATGTGCCTTTTCTTCCTTTTTAAAAAAAAGCCGTCTGTTCTTTTATTCCTGGAAAAGGATTTTCAGAATCTGTAATTATTTCAGGTGCTAATTCCCTAAAGTACTGCTGTATTGCCCTTATTTGATTGGTGAATTATCATCAGTAATTTTCATAGAATCCGCTGAAGCCAGAGAGCTACATGTCCAATAATAGAATATGAAGTGTTCCTGGAGGAAAACAAATTAACTCCTACGATTCTGTGGAGGGTCATTCTATTATGAAATCATATTTCAGTGTTTGGTGGTAAGTTAAACCACCTGGTGGTTTGGTTCCTTTTATCCCTCGGGGATTCTATGGGTGATATCACTTCAATGACTTCCCAGGTCTGTGCACCTGTTGTGACCATTATGAGGGCCTTCCACCATGCCTGCTGGATTTGTAATTCATTTATGTTATGGAGAATGTAACAGGTTGAGACAAGACACAAATAGGTGGGCAGGAACATCCACAGGGGACACGAACAGAGTCAGAAATTAGGACCAGGAGAGCTTACTGTTGGAATATCCAGGATATTGCTGGATATTCCCTGCTGAACTGGCCAAATTTCCATTCATATATGGCTGGGTGTGGCCCCAAACCCCCCTTTTATAAATGGTACATATGTGTAGTTTTTTTATGCCTATAAGTTATGTACCTGGTCAAGGCTGAGGTGACAAGAGGGCTTTCCCCTCCTCCCCAATACCCCCTGGAGCCGATGACAGGGTAGAGCAGCATAAGAAGTGGCATGGGTGCCTGCGGTGGGTCCAGACACTGAAAATGATCTGGATACTGCTACAATGTTGAAGATGTTCACACTCGACCTAGTACAGAAGGCTTGTATGCTGGTTGGGCACAGGAACCCACAGGTGCTAGAAGCAGAGACATGGCCAGGGCACGCAGAAGTCAGCAACTGTCAGGCAGCAGAGGGACAGAGTTGGGAAGCAAAAGGTACAGTTGGGCTTTTGTAAGGTCAGAGTCCATGCCAAGGTCAACAGCAGGCAGTAGGCAAATTCAGCGCAATAGTTAAATTGACACTTATTCCTCAAAAGTTATACATACACATCCACTACTTAATGGCTCTGTGATGTAGTTTTCATGAAATTGGTGTTTTTCTGCCTCCTTGTAATGTTTTTCATGAGCTCTCAAACCTGAGTAATATGTGTACCTCCTATGACTGTCAGCTCCATCTAGGATCCATAGTGTGGTATTTTCTTGAAATACCCCAATCTAGAAAATACTCCATTATGGCCACTAGATAGAGCTAACAATCATAGGACAAGCTGTGTGAATACTTGAGACATTTGCAGAGCAAATTTTTTTATAAATAGACTCATAAGAATTTATTGGAAAGAGCACATATATTCATACATTTGGAGGAGCAATTTGAAAGGATGAGGATAAGCCTAAACGTGCCGCACATTTTTCATTTTAAAAGGCTGGTAGATCCAACCCCCGTCATTTAAGAAATGACATAATTTTTGTCTCTTCTACAATTGGCTTGCTATTACTTAATTTTAACTGATGCGTCAGCTTTGTGCTTTCCTGAACAAGAAATAAACATTTTATTCAAATCAGATCAAGTCTGCAGGCTTGTATAAAATGTGCCTTGTATGTAAGAATTAATCAAGCCTCGAGAAATCATATTCTGATTGTAATTTCTATTTATTCAAAATGTGCTCTCCAGGTTTAAAGTATTTCTCTAGGACAGAAAGGTATATCACCAGCACTGTTAAAGGAAAAGTCACCCTAGACATACTTGCATTATAAGAATTTTCAATATTTCTGCATCCTAAATTGTGGCTCAGATGTCACAAAGCTATGTAGTCTCATACCATAATGCCATTTTCCCCAAGATCACAATGAATGACCTGCAGATGAAGTAAAAGATCACCTTAACATGTCCCGATTCACTTACTTGTCCCTTTGGCACTTATTGTGTAACCCTTGGGCTCCCTGCAGTCAGTAGCCTGTGCTTTCTTAACCTAGGTGCTTACTCAGACCAGTGAAGGAAAAATATTCTTAATAAAATTTTATGAAACAAAAAAAAAGAAAAATATTTTTAAGACCACTTCTAGGTTCTGTCACAACAGTCATTGGTAGGCCGGCACAGAGAACAAGAAAGAAGTAGCCGGCCACTGATGCCATGTCTTTTTTCTAGGTCCTGGCACAGACATCATTAGTGGGCCAGCACAGAGAACAAGGAAGAAGAAGCCAGATGCAGATGATGTTTTTTTTTTTTTTCCTTTTAAGGTTCTGGCACAGACGTCATTGGTGGGCTGGCAGAGAGAACAAGGAAGAAAAAGTCAACCATTGATGCCATGTTTTTATTCTAGGTTCTGGTTTAGAAGGAAGAAGAAGCCAGTCACCAATTACGTATTTTTTACGTTCTGGTGCAGACATCATTGGTGGGCCAGCACAAAGAACAAGAAAGAAGAAACCAGCTGCCGATTACGTATTTTTTTCCAGGTTCTGGTGCATACATCATGGTGGGCCAGCACAAAGAACAAGGAAGAAGAAGCCAGCCGCCAATTCTGTATTTTTTTCCAGATTCTGGTGCAGATATCATGGTGGGCCAGCACAAAGAACAAGGAAGAAGAAGCCAGCCACAATTAAATATTTTTTCCCAGGTTCTGGTGCAGACATCATGGTGGGCCAGCAAAGAAAACAAGGAAGAAGCCGGCCAGTGATGACATGTTTTTTTAACATTTTGGCACAGGGGTAATTGGTGGGCTGGCAAAGAGAACGAGGAAGGAGAAGATGGCCACTGATAGAGATTTTAATTTTTTTAAATGTCAGGACTGGTTTTGGAACGGGGGCAGGATGGACCAGTGGAGTTGGGGACAACCAGACTGAAGAGGAATGCAAATGTAATGCCGCGTACACACGGTCGTACTTTTAGACCGGACTGGTCCGACGGACGCCGACGGACCAAATCCGGCGGACAATCCGATCGTGTGTGGGCTCCACCGAACCTTCAGCGGACTTTTCCAGTCGCAAATCTGACGGACTTTAGATTTGGAACTTGCTTCAAATCTTTACGTCGTAACTCTGCAGGACCCAGAAATCAGCTCGTCTCTATGCTAGTCCGACGGACAAAAACCGACGCTAGGGCAGCTATTGGCTACTGGCTATCAACTTCCTTATTTTAGTCCGGTGTACGTCATCACGTACGAATCCGTCGGACTTTGGTGTGATCGTGTGTAGGCAAGTCCGGTCGTTAGAAAGTCCGTTGAAAGTTCGCCAAAAGTCCGTCGAAAGTCCGTCGAAAGTCTGTCGGACTTTTGTAGCTGAAAAGTCCAACCGTGTGTATGCGGCATAAGTGATTTTATATATTTTCTTAAGCACATTTTATAAGTGCTGGCAGTTTATTGTGAAGGGGGTGGTCCACTATAAAAGGTTTGGGTTATTGATTTTGCACGGCCTTCATTTTTTTTTTATGCAGTCCATCCCTTTTATCGTTTATGTTTTTCCTTTCTTCTATTGTAATGGATTTTGCTAAGAGAAAAATCAAATGTGTCACAGGCAATTTATAAAGGAGATTTAGGGAGCACAAATCAAGAAACATTGATTTATAAAGCAGCTGTAATAGCAATGAACTCTAGCAGTCTCATATAATTTGTCTTCAGTACTCACAGAAGGGTAGACTCCTCCAACACACAACCCTCCTGGGAAGAAACCTAGGGGATAATGAAGCAGTAGCCAGAGGTAGATGTCATATTGTCAAACAGATTTGTGATGTTGTACATAATATTTTACAGTCAGGTACAGTTTTCTATAGAATAATCCATAGTAGTATTCATAGTATTGTTAAGTTGGGAAGTTAGTGTTGGCCCCCTAAAAAAGACTTGTAGGTTGTGGAGTGAGAGCCAGAGTTCAGGGCTTAGGTCTCTAACCTCCTGTTACAACATTCACTGTAGGCCCCTGGTGCAGGAACTGGCTCAACAACCCCCTGCTGGGGGTGCTACACAATCCCATAAGTCCTCCCGGTTTTTGTTTTGAAAAGATACAATATTAGGATGTTGTATCCCCCCACAGTGGGCATTGTTGTAACAGAATTGCATGCAGCACAAGTTATCGTCTTAGCGCCTTGATCCTTTATTGAAAATTTGTGAATGATGGCTAGTTATTGTTAACAGGACCGCGGGGAAACATTGTCACCTGAGCACTGACAAAACATCAACAAATCATTATGACCTAGCCATGACACTGCACTTATAAGATTCAATTTACCACAGGCCAATAAATACCCTAAGAGGCTGAAATCAGATACGGGACTGTTAGAGAAGGAACAAAAGCGTGAGATGGATGCAGTACAAAGCATCCATCTCATCTTATTCTTCAGATAAAAATTGATTTTCTTAAAATAGTTTTTGCAACAGAAGTAATACATCTGAAAATTGGTTTCAGAGATGGAAATGAGGTAAAAAAAAAGTCTGACTGGCAGAAAAGATGAAAGGCTTTTAAATTGTATGTACAGCTAAAACTTTACAAAGAAAATAAAAAGGTTTTGCGTATACATATGCTTTAAAGCGGGTTTCTAAGAAAAAAATGGAAAAGCACTGTTTGTTTGGGGTCCTTAATTGTAGTGGCAGGGATGAGCCAGCAGCTGGACCCCCACAGAGCTGTCATTTTGCAGATTAAAGTTCGGTTGCAAGAATGCTTAGGGCAACCTGTTTTGGTACTAAAGTACCAGATGTCAGGAGAAGGTAAAAAGTTGTAATATTCTGTAATAAACAAAATAGATGGTAGGACTCCCCTCTGTTTTACTTCATGGTTGGGCCATAAATAAAAAAAGGATTTCCGATTTTCCTGCCAATATAGATTAGTAAGGGTTATTAAAACTGAAGCATCCTTGCGTAAAGGGTAGTCTGATATTTTGGTTATGAGTGGATGTTTTTCTGTCGAATTCAACGTTTCTTATAAATAGGGATGGGCAAACGATTCGGCCTGAGCATGAGTTCGGGCCGAACTTTAGTTGTTTGGACGTTCGGCGAACACTGAACATTATGCCAGGTTTGCGGCAAATTTGAAAGCTGCGGAACCCCGTTAAAGTCTATGGGACACTAACATGAAAAACCAAAAGCGCTCATTTTAAATGCTTATATGCAAGTTATTGTCATAACAGGTGTTTGGGGACCCGGGTTCTGCCCCAGGGGACATGTATCAATGCAAAAAAAAGTTTTAAAAAGGGACATTTTTTTGGGAGCAGTGAGTTTAATAATGCTTAAAGTGAAACAATAAAAATGAAATATTCCTCTAAATATCATGCCTGGGGGGTGTCTATACGATGCCTGTAAAGTGGCACGATTTTCCCGTGTTTAGAACAGTACTATAGCAAAATGACATTTCTAAAGGAAAAAAAGTAATTTAAAACTGATTGCGGCTGTAATGAATTGTTGGGTCTCGGTAATATGGATAAAACTCTTTGAAAAAAATGGCATAGTTCCCCCCCAGTCCATTACCAGGCCCTTCAGGTCTGGTATGGATATTAAGGGGAACCCTTCACTAAATAAAAAAAATGGCATGGGGCCCCCCCCAACATCCATACCAGACCGATTTTAAAGGGAACCCTGCACCAAAATGAAAAAAAATGGCGTAGGGGCCCCCCAAAAATCCATACCAGACCCTTATGCGAGCACGCAACCTGGCAGGCCACAGGAAAAGAGGTGGGGATGAGAGTGCCCCCCCGAACTGTAACAGGCCACATACCCTCAACATGGGGAGGGTGCTTTGGAGTAGCCCCCCCAAAGCACCTTGTCCTCATGTTGATGGGGACAAGGGCCTCATCCCCACAACCCTTGCCCGGTGGTTGTGGGGGTATGCAGGCGGGGGGCTTATTGAAATATGGAAGACCCCTTTAACAATGGGACCCCTAGATCCCAGCCTCCCCACCATGTGAATTGTAAACTGGTACATTGTACCCCTACCATTTCACAAAAAAGTGTCAAAAATAGTAAAAAGGACAGGAGACACTTTGGGACAAGTCCTTTATTAAAAAATAAAAAAATAAAAATGTCCCGTGATGTAGATCCATCTCACGCCACCCGATGAGCCGAAAAAAGAAAAAAAAAAGCCGAACAGCTCCGATTCCATGGGAGGCTCCCGCCGAGTGACGCTTCTTCTCGATGACAGCTTTAATATAACTGAGGGCGGGGCCACTCGGGGACATAAACGGGCGACCCCACCTTCCTCTGACGTCACGTGGTGTCAGGGGGCGGGGTCACCCGTTTACGTCACTGGGTGGCCCCGCCCTCAGCTATATAACAGCTGTAATTGAGAAGAACCGTCACCATGTAGGCGGTACCATTTATACGCCGATGACACCCAACCTCACTTGTTCAGTCTCCTCTCGCATTACTAACTGACCCGTGTCCCCCTTCATGACTTTTCCATCAAAATCAATAATGCGATCATCAATCTCACCCCTCATGTCAGGGTACTAGGTGTAATCCTAGACTCTGACCTGTCCTTTCAGCCCCAAATCCAATTTCTGGTAAAAGCTTGTAGACTTCACCTCCGTAACATCTCTAAAATACGCCCCTTTTAACAAATGAAACCACCAATCTACTCATTCATTCCCTCGTTATCTCTCGCCTTGACTATTGCAACTCCCTTCTCATTGACCTACGTTTACATAGGCTATCCCCTCTTCAGTCCAGGGCCTGATTAACATAGGGGCTATTGGAGCTGCAGCTTAAAATAGGCCCTAGCAGGCTAGACTCGCTGTCACTATTATTTTCTGTCACTTGTAAACACAGAAGCCTGGTTTTTGTGCTACAAATGACAGCGTGCTGCTTAGCGGCGTCAGGAGGGGGGGTAAGCACTACCATTTTACAGAGCATACGGGGATTTCCATCTTCCACTTACCCAGCATGGCCGTGTGACACAGGAGGTCCTCCCGGACCGGCTGAGCCATCCATCATAGGAGCCTACCTGGTCCAGGAAGCGGGACCTCATATGTCTGTGTAAACCGGCTGCAGCGGGTTTCCTCTTCAGATGTCTGGGCATGCTACAGCCAGCTGAGCCAGGTAAGGCTGATGGGATGGGACCAGGCACTGATGATGAGGCTGCAGTGATGATATGATGATATGATGATAGGCTGTATTAATGGTCACTGATGGCTGGGCACTGATGAGGCTGTATTAATGGGCACTGATGGCTGGGAACTGATGAGGCTGTATTAATGGGCACTGATGGATGGGCACTGATGAGGCCATACTGATGGGCACTAATGCGGCTGTATTGATGGCTGGGCACTGATGAGGCTGCATTGATGGACACTGGTGGCTGGGAACTTATGAGGCTGTATTGATGGGCACTGATGGCTGGGTACTGATGAGGCTGCATTGATGAGCACTGGTGAAGCTGCATTGATGGGCAATGCAGTGCCCATCAATTCAACCTAACCAGTGCCCATCAATACAGCCTCACCAGTGCTCATCAACGCAGCCTCACCAATGCCACATTGGTGAGGTTGCATTGATGGGCACTAATTATGAGGCTGCATTGATGGGCACTAATGATGAGGCTGCATTGATGGGCATTGGTGACTTGAGGCTGCATTGATGGGCACTGGTAGCTTGAGGCTGCATTGATGGGCACTGGTGAGGCTAAGCTGATGGGAACTGGTCAGGCTGCATTGATGGGCACAGGTAAAGCTGCACTGATGATCTGTGTATTACGCTGTCCTGAACCCAGCATTCTGTATTACGCTCTCCTGAACTCATCACTCTGTGTATTACGCTGTCCTGAACCCAGCGCTCTGTGTTTTATGCTCTCCTGAACTTAGCGATCTGTGTATTACGCTCTCCTGAACCCAGTGCTCATTGTATTGTGCTTTCCTGAACCCATCGCTCTGTGTTTTACGCTCTCCTGAACCCAGCGCTCTGTGTATTATGCTCTCCTGAACCCAGAACTTTGTGTATTACGCTCTCCTGAACCCAGTGCTCTGTGTATTATGCTCTTCTGAACCCAGTGCTTTGTGTATTATGCTCTCCTGAACCCAGCGCTCTGTATATTGCGCTCTCCTGACCTCAGTGCTCTGTGTATACACTATCCTGAACCCAGTGCTCTGTGTATTATGCTCTCCTGAACCCAGTGCTTTGTGTATTACGCTCTCCTGAACCCAGCAATCTGTATATTGCGCTCCCCTGACCCCAGTGCTCTATGTATTACACTATCCTGAACCCAGTGATCTGTGTATGGCGCTCTCCTGAACCCAGCGCTCGTTGTATTATGCTCTCCTGACCCAGCGCCCGTTGTATTATGCTCTCCTAAACCCAGCGCTCTATGTATTACACTCCTGAACCCTGTGTTATGCATTCCTGGTTTTATTGAACAATGTCCCTTTAAGACCCTCCCACTGTACAGTTTGGCCACACCCACCCTATGATGTGGTGTTCTTCCCCCGCAGGAAGGAGGGGTTCCTGCACCTATTCCTTGAAAAGAAAAGCCCTGGGCCCAGCCGCCCAAAAAGAACAGGCTGCACACGGTAAGCCGTCAGGGAGCGATCCCCCTGGCCTGGACCGGTCCTGCATCCGCATGTGCCACCTGGGCTAGGTAGAATTAATAACGGGCACTGCGGACGGTTGTGCCCTTCAACCTCCCCTCAGGGTTCGCCACGCACGTCAATGCAGGGCTCTTATGGAAGCCTGAGACTTCCATGGCATTGGGCCTGCGCTGCTTCACTCTTTTGCCACGTACACACAGTCAGAATTTCCGACAACAAATGTTCGATGGGTCCTTGTTGTCGGAAATTCCGACCGTGTGTAGGCTCTATTAGACATTTTCCGTTGGAATTTCCAACAAACAAATTTTAAAATCTGGATCTCAAATTTTCCTACAACAAAATCCGTTGTCGGAAATTCTGATCGTGTGTACACAATTCCGACGCACAAAATTCCACGCATGCTCGAAATCAAGCAGAAGAGCCACACTGGCTATTGAACTTCATTTTTCTCGGCTCGTTGTACGTGTTGTACGTCACCGCGTTCTTGACGTTCAGAACTTCCAACAACATTTGTGTGAACGTCTGTATGCAAGACAAGTTTGAGCCAACATCCGTCGGGAAAAAAACATGGATTTTGTTGTCAGAATTTGCAATCATGTGTACGCGGCATTTCACTATCACCTCAGGCGCATGCCGACGTACAGCCCTTAAGGCTCAAAAAAATCCTCAGCACCAGGCCCATAATGTTCTTAATCCGGCCCTGCTTCAGTCTGTCATGAATGCTGCTGCCAGACTTCTCCACCTTACCAACCCCTCAGTGTCTGCCACCCCTCTCTGCCAATCCCTACACTGGCTGCCGATCGCCCCGGCAAATTAAATTCAAAATAGTAACCACAACATACAAAGCCATTCACATCTCTGCCCCGAGCTACATCACCAATCTTGTCTCCAAATATCACCCAAACCGTCCTCTAGGCTCCTCTCAAGACCTCCTGCTCTCCGGCTCCCTTGTCTCCTCCTTCTATGCTCATCTCCAGGATTTCTCCAGACCCTCTCCCATCCTCTGGAACTCTCTACCTCATCCTGTCCGGCTATCTCCTACTCAAGCTGCCTTCAGACAATCTCTGAAAACTCATCTCTTCAGGGAAGCCTATCACGCCTCCAACGAATCTTTTACCACTTCCATCAGCTCTTTCCCCACAGTTACAACCTTTTGTACCACCTGCCCCACCCTATAAATTGTAAGCTCTTCTGAGCAGGACCCTCTTAAAGTGTTTGTGAACCTATATAACCAAGGCTATGCCAGACCCTCTATTAGAGCCTGGCATAGCACACTGTACATGTCTTTTAAATAAACAAGCATTGTAAATACAATTTTAGGGTGATCTTCAGGCCGGTTACATGACACACCGTCAATGTATACCACTGATGGATGGATATTGCAGGAGGGGCCATGATCTCCCTCTGACGTCAGCTGGGGAGATCACATGGCCGCTCAGCCTCTCCTGCAGTAGCCCTGGAAACCGACCGAGAGTCACATGACCAGGCTGAAGACAGTGCTAAATCAGTATTTACAGCGCTTGTTTTCATAAATGTGTATGTACAGTGTGCTATGGCAGGCTATAATCGAGGGGCTGGCACTGAGCAATAGGAATTTTTCATTTATAATAATAGCGGCGGGGGATGGGGGGGGGGAACGGAGACAGAGACACAGGCATTAAACTGATAAGCAGGAAGGAGGGGGTGAGGGGGAGAGATGAGAGCAGAGAGGGACGCAAACCGACCACGGTGTTGAGGGCTCAGTAGCCCTGATTTTCGTGGTCAGTACAGTGAGGGCACACAGGAAGTGGCAGGTTCAGGGAGGTTTTTTTTACAGTTTAGAGGGGAGCAAGCACTGTGCTGTTTAATCTGCTTTAAGGGACCAGGATATCAATTTTTTGGGTAGTTAACAAACACTTTAAACCTTGTATTTTATTGTATTGTAACTGTATTGTCTCCCTTTTATATTATAAGGCGCTGCGTAAACTGTTGGTGCTATATAAATCCTGTATAACAATAATGACTCATTTGTTAAGGACTCTTGGCCGGCTGATACCAAAAGAAGCTTTTGCAGTATGCATAAGCATATGACGATTATTATTTATTAGTAGTATTTATTATATTATTTTCATACGGTAAATGTTTAGGGGCTGATGAACAATCTAAACAATCCTCACTTTAACTAAAAATAAAGACTTTTTGGCCAAAGTTGGGCTTTAACTTCCCCGCAGCCAACAGTTTAGCATGACAGTCGACAGCCAGTATTTTCAGAAAATGATGGTAACCACAAGGGGTCTATGTATTTATCTCATGACAGATTTTCTTTACAAATAAATAATAAAACCTCTAATAAAAAGAAGTAAAGATATGTAGATAACTGTACAAGAGAAATAGTAATGCCTGATTTTATGACAAATTGCTACTCTATAAAGAAAAGGAATAGCAGCATTTTCTAGCCTATATTTATAATCATCTCTTTCACCATTCAAAGTCTTTCAAATGATTGCTACTCGCCACTATAATTTTGATCAGCCTTGCCATAAAAGAAAATGATGTAATGGGATTTAAGGTACAGCACAGATGTAATAAAAGAGAAATTGCAAAGCGTCAGGCAGTTCTTTAGCGACTGCAAACTGGCAGTATAAAGGCACGGGTCAGGCCTGCCTACTGCAGCTAGTGAGTCTTGCCACGCAATAGAGAGACCCCCTACAGCGTGCCTTGTTAGCAGCAGCTTATCAGCTGTAAGATAGCATTCAGCGAGCCTGCCTCTTCACAGCTGGCATGTTTGCTAAGCGATGGTGGTATTCAGTAGGGACCGAATACTCTGCATAATCTACATACCCACAAATCAAAATCTTATTCATTTGCTTTGCCAGCTTTCATTAAACAGGGCTGTTAGAAATAATAACAAATAATTAACTGAACTCTAAAAGAGATGCCCAAAAAAGACAACGGTCAACGGACTAGTCTCCGGTATTGCCCATGGCTTACCTGCCACTGATATTCTCCCCATGACTGACTTAAAATGCCTTGTACACTGTGGGGGTGATTTACGAAAGACGTGCGCCACAGTAGAGGCGCACATCGAGGAGCAACGCATGTTTTCATATTTACGAAATGGTGCACTGGTAACAGAGCGCGAATCCCCCATTTACTATAGCGATCTCGGTGCACGGGAGAATGCAACCTGTGCGCCACTATGGACATGGCGCACGGCATCTCCAAATCAATATTGATAGAAGATGGAGGTGCCAATATTAAGGGATGATGTGTGGAAGTTTAGTAACAACTGCCCAAGTAACAAATATGAACAAAATAGAATGAGAAAGCAACTTTTTCAGAGAAAGCTTGCTGTGCCCACAAGTACCTTTAAGAACTGTGTGAGATCAATGTAAGCAGTGCGCATGCGCTAGCGGCTCTTGCGCTCGTTCACATGCGTTTGTTCACTTCGCGGCCAAAATCTTAGTAAATGTTAAGCAACGTACATGCAATTGCATGGCTTGAACGGGCGCACCTCTAAACTTGACACGATTTTTTTTTTTACGCTGGTTCACCTTTATGTATTTTTTAAGGAGATTTGCCCACAGGTCATGTTAGCATGTTACGTTGCCAACATGTGACATGTACCTTGTTAAAATTATGTAAAGACTCTCACTCCTCCTAAAAGGGCATTTAACCTTCCCCCTCTAATTCATATGATTTCCTTGGGCTAGCTTTTGCTTTTAAAGGGGAACTCCACACTCCATTCTCCGATGCTCTTGTCTCCCCCCTCTAACCCCTTGGATTTTCATGGGCAAACTTTTGCTTTTAAAGGGGAACTCCACTCTATTCTCAAAAGGCTGTGAGCTGCCTTCACCAATACAAACCACATCCTTTTTCAGAGCATACAACAGGGCCAGCTAGGAAAGGGGCGAGAAGAGTGATCGCCCAACCCCCTCCTGAACCATACAAGGCCACATGCACTCAACATAGCTGGATGCCTTTGGGGCATGTTGGGCTCAGCCCAATACCAAGCACCTTGTACCCACAAGTTTAAAGGGGCTTTCCACATTCCGTGAAGTTCAAATTGGTGACATTGATATTAGACCATTCAGAAAAAGAATCATTAACCACTACTCTCTGAATACGGTCTTTTAGCCAGTTTTCTATTAATTTACAAACTGATTTTTCCAAGCCTGTAGAGCAAGGGTCCTCAAACTTTCTAAACAAAGGGCCAATTTATTGTCTTTTAGACTTTCCTGGCATCAGTGGGAGTAAACATTGCCCCATTTGGTATTAGGGCAAGAAGCAGTGCCCCATCATTTTTATCATTGGGAAGAATAGTGCCCCATTATTGGTATAAGTTGGTGATATTTTTTTTCATTGTTGGAGTCAGCTGGTAGAATAGTGTCCAGTATCAGTGGGAGGAGTAGTGTCCCAAGGGCCAGATAAAGGCAAGCAAAGTGCTGCAGTTTGGAGGCCACTGCTGTAGACTTTACCTTACACATTAGCCATGTGTGGGGAACTGTGTCAAACGCTTTTGCAAAATCCAAGCATACCACGTCCATCGCTACCCCTCTGTCCAAGGTTTTACTTACTCCTCATAAAAAGAAATCAGATTTGTTTGACAACTTTTGTCTTTCGTGAATCCATGCTGTCCGTTGCTTAAAATGTTTTTTTTTCAAGCAAGAATTAATCTGTGTGGTCTGTTATTAAACTCCCCAGTATCTTCCCGACTATAGAAGTCAAACTAACAGGTCTATAGTTACTTGGTAAAGATTTTGAATATTAATATTAAATATTAAATAATATAAGATTTTTAAATATGGGAACCATATTGGCCCTACGCCAATCCAGTGGTACCATTCCAGTCATTAAAGTGTCCCTAAAAATTAGATACACTGATTTAGAAATGACAGAGCTCAATTCTTTTAGGACATGTGGGTGGGAGATTTTAAGCTGCGGCTCCCTTTTCTTTAATTTTTTTTTCTTTTTTTTTCTTTTTTTTTATGTGTAGAGATGTAACATTAAAAAACAACACTGATGCGTCCATGACAGGAAATAATATGACTTGTTTCATAAAGTGGTGATTCTTTTTTTAAAAACCCATTATATATGAAAATGGACCTATTGTCAGTCCGGATAGCTGCTGTCAAGATAAAAACTAACACGATGGTGATGTCTCTGGATTGGAAATGTTCACATTTAATTAAGCGTACCTTTAACTTATTTTTTTAAGTAGCGCAGCTGTCAGACAGCGGTGGGGAGGTGCGCTTTTCTCTCGCTACAGCCGATATGGACGCCAAATGAAAACGTTGAGCTTCCCCTCGGCGCAAATTCTCTCTTCCATCGAGTTGGAGTAGAATCTCACTAATGAAAAATCCTAAAATGTGTCACTCGTCCCAGCATGACGGCCGCGCTTCCAAATCTTATCCGCTACTTATTGTGCTCCATCGTGATTTGTTTGGCAAAGCAATTACGCCATGATAATTACTATCCGAGGGGAAATAAAACAGGACGGAATGTTAGGCGGAGAGTGAACAGGCGCAGCAAGAAAATGAATTATCAGAGAAGGGAATTTCGAATTCCACTTACAGTGGCAGAGCAAAATCAGATAAGGTTCACGAAAATATTGGAGCTGAACTCCAGGCTGATATAAAAGGTGCACAAAAAATCCGCTCTGTATTCATTAATGCATCATTGAATGTATTTTATTTTTTAATGAAAGCAGTGAAAGTACCAATTTTTTTAAAGTGGTATTAAAGCTTGTTTTTTTTTTTTTTTAAATAACAAACACGTTATACTTACCTGCTCTGTGCAGTGTTTTTGCAAAGAGCAGCTCCGATCCTCTTCTTTTTGGGTCCCCTGCTGGCGCTTCTGGCTCCTCCCTCTTGAGCAGTGCCCTCCAGAGAAAACCGCTTGCCCTGGGGGTACCGCTGCATGCTCGCTCCTGAGCCGCTGGCTCTATATGTCCATAAGACACATAGAGCCACAGCTTGGTCCTGCCCGACCCCGCTCTCTCCTCATTGGCTCACTGGCTGTCATTGACACCTCCTGAACCATACCAGGCAACATACTATTAGCATGGAGGGGGGGGTGCTATGGGGCAGGGGGGCTCTGCCTCTGATGACATTGGTAAAAGTCATTACAAAGTCGCACTCATCCAAAGTTGCATCAGAATTACATCAAAGTTGTAGAAAGTCACAGGGTAAAGTTGCAATGGAAATCGCATGATTTTTAAGTTGCACAAGTGTGAATGGACTCTTATCTATACCTAAGCAAATAAACAGATCAATTTGAGCACTTTGTCCAAAGCGACTGATAAGCCTTTAGAGTCAATTGAAGAACAGGGCCTCTTGCTAAGGAAACATCTTGAACTGGTTGTCTTTTTTTCAGCTTTCCAAGCCTTCATCAACATACTGGACATCATGTGGATATTCCCTATCCAGGTACAAAAACAGTCCTTACGAAAAACGGGACACAGCAGGGCTCCAAACTTGTAGAGTCCTCTGTATCCTACAGTTCAGCAACTGTACACACAACTGTAGGCCATGTGTGGAGCTTGGCAGTCAACATGTCAGCAGACTGGATGACAGCAAAGTCAACATTAGATAGCAGCAGCCAGGCCTCCTCTGGTTTACAAATAGAAATCCGGATTAGGGACCTGGACCAACTGATTATCTAGACCCCAAATGCTTATAGACCTCACTTGATCAGGCTTGTCACATTTCTTGATTAGGACATGATACTTAAATATGAATCTGCCCCAGCTCCAGTCACGTTTAGTACTACAGAACTCTTCTAAAAACCCCTTGGCTCTTCTGTGACAATGGGGCTTGTATGTAGGAACTCCCATATTTCTGCCTTATGCCGGGTACACACGAGCGGACTTTACGGCAGACTTTGCCCGGCGGACTGGATTTCGTCAGACAATTCGATCGTGTATGGGCTCCAGCGGACTTTGTTTTCTCAAAAGTTGGACGGACTTAGATTTGAAACATGTTTTAAATCAATCCGTCGAAATCGAGTCCGGTCGAAAAGTCCGCTCGTCTGTATGCTAGTTCGACGGACGAAAAGCCACGCTAGGGCAGCTATTGGCTACTGGCTATCAACTTCCTTGTTTTAGTCCGGTCGTACGTCATCACGTACGAATTCGATGGACTTTGGTGGATTGTGTGCAGGCAAGTCCGTTCATTCAGAAAGTCCGTCGTAAAGTCTGTCGAAAAATCCGCCGAGCAAAGTCTGTCGTAAAGTCCGCTCGTGTGTACGCGGCATTACACCAGCCTTCTCTGAGGGTCTCCACCTCATCCATAACTTCTAGAAGCACATATAGGAATTTGAATCCCTAATGCCGCGTACACACGAGAGGACATTCCAGCATACTTGGTCCGGCGGACCAGAGTCCGCCGAACAATCCGAAGCCGGAAGAAGACCCCCCGGAGCCGGAGGAAGACCCCCCCCGGAGCTGTTTAATAAATAAACCTGTGTAGTGTGTTTTATTATTGACACTTTTTCCCTAGGTGAATGGGTACATAGGGTGGGGGGGGTGGGATCTGGGGGCCCTCTTATTATAGGGGGCTCCTGGATTCCGATAAGCCCCCCCCGCCCGCAGACCCCGACAACCAACGGCCAGGGTTGTCGGGAAGAGGCCCTTGTGCTCATCAACATGGGGACAAGGTGCTTTGGGGTCAGGGGGCCCCGCAGGGTGCCCCCCATGCCCCAAAGCACCCACCCCCCATGTTGAGGGCATGCGGCCTGGTACGGTTCAGGAGGGGGGGGGCGCTCGCTCGTCCCCACCCCCTTTCCTGACCGGCCGGGCTGCGTGCTCGGATCGGGTCTGGTATGGATTTTAGGGGGGACCCCACGCCGTTTTTTCAGCGTAGGGGCTTCCCTTTATAACCCATACCAGACCTAAGGGCCTGCTATGCCCCGCGCTCGCCGCAATAGGAAAATTTGTTTTTCCTATTGTAGCGAGCGCGAAATGCAATACCCTGCCCTTGTGTCGTATCTGGTCCATTGGACCAGCATACAGACGAGCAGGCTTTCCGTCGGACCAGCACACAGACGAGCGGACTGTCCACCAGAAACTGAGTCCGACGGAAAGATTTAAAACTTGTTTCAAATCTAGGTCCGGCGGGCTTTTGGGAAAAAGTCAGCCGGAAAAGTCCGCCGGAGCCTACACACGGCCGGATTGTCCGGCAGACTCTGGTCCGCCGGACCAAGTATGCCGGAAAGTCCGCTCGTGTGTACGCGGCATAACTCTATGATTGATGGCGGAGGAATTGGGCAATAGCAAGGACACGGTGAGCATCATCGTCTGTGAAGATTTGGGTAAGTGGAATATCTGTTCCCAGTTTGTGCTCCACAAGCTGACAGACGGACAGAAAGTAAAATGGATGGAAACCTCTGGAGATTTTACTACCATGTGTGGCCAGGATCTATCTTTTCTGCCAACCATCATCACAGGGGATAAGACCTGGTGCTACCAGTTTGATCCGGAATCCAAGCGGCAATTGATGGAATAGCGTTCACCGTCTTTCCCGCGCGTGGCCCTGCGGACTTCTGTTTCCCTGTCTGAGGATCATCATGAAAGGCACACGTTTTGCAGACATGGTGGCAATCCAAGAATGTGTGACAGCAGTTCTGCGATTCCTACCTTTGCTGACAATTTCTAAAAGCTTTATGAACTTTGCCAAAAGTGTGATTATTTTGAAGGCCAATAAAGGTAATTTGTTTGTATCTTCTGTTTTGTTTATTTTTTTTCACCAAACTTTTTAGACAAATCTTGTAGTACGAACGGACAAGCAGTTTCACAGTGACAGAAAGACTCAATGAGCTACCACAGCGCTCAACAGCCCTGTGTAGTTTATTGAGTAGGCTGTTGGTGTTTTGTAGTTTATCCATTCACAAAACGATGTGAATGAATGACGTGACCATGTGGGCGGAGCCCTGCACGGCCACGCTTGTTTCAAAAAGTGACAGCTCGTACGGGGAACTTCTCCCTGTACTGCTGTCACAGAGGGTGCGGGATCAGGAACATGTTACATGTTCCACCCTGAAAACAGGTGGAACATGTAACATGTTCCCAAACGTGAACCTATCCTTTAACCCTTCCAACACACAAACAGTACCCAAAAAGCTAAGGAAGGTCTTTAGGATTTCAGGGTGCTGGCATCCCCTTTGAGGTATATAGGTGAACAGTACCAAACAGGAATACAGTCCAGAGTGTACAAAATAGTAACTACTGATCTCCTATAGAAGCTGGGAAAGTCTTTAGGTCCAGAAGGCTGGTGCTTACTGTTTCCTGACCTCAGTGCAGCCATGTGCAAGGTCAGTCAGCTTTTGTACTCAAGTTGCCTGCATTCTGGATCCTTTGGAGGCTTTCTGGAAATGCTCCAGGAGGGTAGAACGAAGGTCTTCCAGCCAAGCAGGCAATGGCTGTTCTGGGCAGATTTCCCAGGTATGCCACAGCCCTCAAGCTGGGTCTTTTTCCCCCAGGAACAAGAGACCTCTGTTCTCGATTCTAGCCCATTTATACCCCCCTTAGCCCCCTGATGGTCACCTGCCATATTGACCAGGGATTGGCAGGGGAGATATTAACATGCCTGACCAAACCCTGACTAATCAAATCTTGCTAAATTTAACAAGACAGTTCTATAGGGCTCTACATAACCCTCCCTTACTCCATCCAAAATGGAAAAAAAAAAGTTTTGCTTTAAATTCTACTTTAGGTAAAGATAACTAGGAAGCAAAATATTGTGTTTCATAAGGAATCCCGAACAGTTAAAATATTCAGAATATTCACATTCTGGATTGGCTGGCTCATGCAGTCCTATTGACAGCCTCTAGTGTTAAGCCTCGTATACACGATCGGATTGTTGGCCAACAGAGCGTCAGATTTTTGTCAAAAGGGCGTGCGCCTGGATCTTGTCTTGCATACTAAAGGCACTCAATTGTCGGCCAACAAATGTACTAATGTACTACGTGGAATTTCAGCTTTTGAGCGCCACCCTTTGGGCACCATCTTATGACGTGTTTGGTGAACATTGATTCCGAGCATTCATGTTTGTACTTTGGACTTTTGAGTGACGGACTTGTGTACAGACGATACGAAAATCTGACAACAGACCGTTGTCCGCCGAAAATGTACTAGTCTGCCATCCAACATTTGTTGGCCGAAAGTTGGACAACAATTGTCTGAAGGAGCGTACTAACGCTTGGATTTTAGGCCAACAGTCTGTCATCACACAATCCTCTGCCAACAATCAGATCGCGTGTACGAGGCTTTTAAAGCGTCAATAATCGACAAGTGAGCCTGCTCCAATTGCTACATGAAAGCAGATAATAGTTTCATTAGTGTTGGAGAAAAGAAGGAAAATGATCCCATTGTGCGTCCCTTTCTTGTCAAATAAGAACACCCCTCTTCAATGAGAAGCTTTGTTGCTGCCTCTGGTTTTGGCTCCAAAACATGAAACGAATAATAATAATCCAATTCAGTCTCCCCGAACACTGAAATTAATTCATAGAGCCTTTGATTCTGCCGCACAAATAAACGCTTGGATTCTATAGCGGTCCTTTGTCCTGCTGTGGAGGCTTCTGGGTAATAATTAGCTATTTGTCTTTTTTTTTGTTTTTTTTTAAATCCTGTGTAATTTTCTTTACCGTTCCTAAGAATCTTATACATACGCCTCGCTGTTCATGTGTAGCCTGTAATTAATAATATAGAGGAAGATGCACTGTCATCTCGTTCTCCTTCTCCTCCGCTAATTCTGGCTTAACAAGATCAGCAAAACTCAGGGGACAAATTAATATCTTAGAATTTAATTAGACAGCCTGCAATTTAGGGATTTTTATAGACGTAGGAAGAGCCAGTCTGTTGGTGGGATTTACTGTTAACCCCTCGGTAACAAAGGCAAGGGTCGGCAATGTTTATGAATATGCTGAGATGCCAATGGTAAAATGTATGGAAATCCTAACAATCCACTTCTCTCATTTTAATACCTTTTGCGCTAATAAATATTGCATTGAAAGCCTTTTGAAATATGCTTAGAGCGCCGCTTAAGCCAGGAACTCAACTCCCGTGATCCACAGAAATAGAGGAATGCAGGTCAATGTGCTCATCCAAAGCAGAATACACTATATTGCCAAAATTATTGGGACGCCTGCCTGCCCAGTCTTATGCCCCGTACACACGATAGGATTTTCCGACAATAAATGTTTGATGGGAGATTGTTGTCGGAATTTCCGACCGTGTGTGGGCTCCATCGGACATTTGTTGTCGGAATTTCCGACAACAAAAATTTGAGAGCTGGTTCTCAAATTTTCCGACAATAAAATCCGTAGTCGGAAATTCCGATCGTGTGTACACAATTCCGACGCACAAAATTCCACACATGCTTGGAATCAAGCAGAAGAGCCGCACTGGCTATTGAACGTCATTTTTCTCGGCTCGTCATACGTGTTGTACGTCACCGTGTTCTTGACGGTCGGAATTTCCGACAACATTTGTGCGACCGTGTGTATGCAAGACAAGTTTCAGCCAACATCCGTCGGAAATAAATCCATGGTTTTGTTGTCGGAAAATCCTATCGTGTGTACATAGCATTAGTCTGTAGGGTTCAATATTGAGTTGGCCCACCCTTTGCAGCTATAACAGCTTCAACTCTTCTGGGAAGTCTGTCCACAAGGTCTAGGAGTGTGTCTATGGGAATGTTTGACCATTCTTCCAGAAGCACATTTGTGAGGTCAGGTACTGATGTTGGACAAGAAGGCCTGGCTCACAGTCTCCACTCTAATTCATCCTAAAAATGTTCTATCGGGTTGAGGTCAGGACTCTGTGCAGGTCAGTCAAGTTCCTCCACCCCAAATTCACTCATCCATGTCTTTATGGACCTTGCTTTGTGCACTGATGTGTGGTCATGTTGGAACAGCAAGGGGCCATCCCCAAACTGTTCCCACAAAGTTGGGAGCATAAAATTGTCCAAAATGTCTTGGTATGCAGATGCCTTAAGAGTTCCCTTCACTGGAACTAAGGGGCCAAGTCCAACCCCTGAAAAACAACCCCACACCATAATCACCCCTCCACCAAATGACTTGGGCCAGTGCACAAAGCAAGGTTCATAAAGACATTGATGAGCGAGTTTGTGGTGGACTGCAGAGCCTTCCAAGAAGCGTTAAAGCTGTTATAGCTGCAAAGGGTGGGCCAACTCAAATTGAACCCCACGGACGGGGGTTCAAGTTTATGTGCGTATAAAGGCAGGTGTCCCAATGTATATGTATATAATAAGTGAAAGAAGGAGATGCTCTCCTGACCAGCCATTGTGATACAGACAATAAAGGACAGCTTCAGCCTACATGTCGTCACCGAGAGGCCACATGACTGACCCATTTCGCCCTGCCCACCAGGGCACTCTGACTAAGCCCCAGTGGATGGGGTGAAACATGTTAAGGGGTGGAGACATGTAGGCTGAAGCTGTCGTTTATTGTCCGTGTCACACTGGTGGGTCGGGAGAGCAACGCCTTATTTCACTCATTGAATGCCTTTTCTTATAGCTGTTTGATAAGTGGATAAAAATACCCATTGATCCTGCCAGAAATCTAATGAGATGATAAGCTGTGTCACCAGCCCTGCTCAAATCACCTGTGAGAGCTGCAGAAAGCCTCCCCCCAGTGTTATGGAGATGGAGAGGGGGAGATGTTCTGTAGTCTTAACTAACTTCCTGTCCTGGGTACCCATGCTCTTCCTGCATATAGAACGAAGAGTTGTCACCCAAGAATTGGGAACGTGCTACTGGTAGGATCACCAGGTAAAAATATAGGAAGAACATTTATGTAGCCACCTGTAAGGACTTGTGAGCTGCAATATATTACATTTTTATCTTGGGATGCATTTTTTCAGAGGTCCATAATGTGATTATGTAAATGTCCAGACTAAATTGAACACTATCAAATAATTTGACAATAAGTGTACTACTAATTTGCCTACTTAAATAATTTTTACATTTTATAGGAATGTAGCACCCTGGAGTTTAGATAGGGCTGCTCCTAAATTTACCTGCCAGGAGTAGCTACCTTGGCTAATTATTAGGGATTGATTGATTTCTCCCTAAGTCTGGCACATTGCTGCACTGTTCTCTTCTGCCGCTAGGTGGCCAGGTACCTGGTGGCATTAGATACGAAAAAGGCAATGCAATGTCAGATTATGGGTATACGGGGTATCTCAGCCAATGGGTAGGGGCTTTCTTAAATCCCTTGGCCTGCCGGGGGAAACCTATCTATTTGGGTGGAGTCAGGTGATCTATGTTCTATGCCACCTGGACGGCTGTCTGGGTGGACGTGTGTTGTACTGCCTGGGCTGCTAGGCCGGAGACTGGGCCCACCCCGGACACATCTGGCTGCTAGGGCTTATCCAGAAGCAAGAGAGCAGCACAGGGTTGGGATTGCGGCTTGCAGTCCAACCAGAAGTGACGGTTCTGCTGGCCAGAGAATCTGTCGTGGTCCGAGGTAGAGGGGAAGCTGTCACCAGTAAGGGACCATTCGCCTTATTACCAGGGACCGCAATGAGTAGCTGAAGCAGATACCAGAGCAGTATTCTCATCAACTGGGGACGGTGAAGAATCGGGAAACATCTGCAGGTGTCAAGCCAGGGACCCAGCCAGCGGAGGTGACGCTTGCAGAGCAGCCTTATGTGTCAAGACAGGGACCGAGCAGGCCAGTGGGGTGAAGCTTGAGAAGTATCTTAAGTGCCAAGCTAGGGACCCAGCAGAGAGGTGGGGGTGACACTTGAGGAAGATACTACTGTGAAGATTGGAGGAGCCCAAGGGATTCAGTGGCAGTGAATCATCTAGTCTAGTGAAAGAGACTGGGAGCTCAGTGGGCTGAAGAACTACAAGAAATGATTGTAGTGGAAGTGAAGAACTGTTACACTTTGTGCTAGAAACTGTTAAAGACTGTTGCCATAGGAGACAGCATTCCTACACATGCAGATGTGGCGTCTTGATGGATGCCTTTCCCTGCATGGTTGTCGTCCAGTTGAAGTCTTGGAGTCTGCCAATAATCTTGCAACTACCTAAGGGTGTCCTGACCCTAACCCTCTCTCCCAAAGTTCTGCTAAGAGAAATAAAATCTCTTTTGCATTCAAGAAGTGTCTTGCGTCCAATGAATCTAACTGCTTTGCACCCACCATGCCTCACAACCCACCATATACAGAAGGATGTCACCTATCTCTGACCCTGGAGGTTCTCATTAGACCGAAGGAGGCCTGGGACCTTGCTACAAGAACATATGACAAAAGGGCTTAATTCATAGATCTAACCCACAGGGATATGTGTAGGGATCCTGCCCCTTCTATGATGGTGTGTCCCCAGTTAAATGTGGGGTGTGTTGTGGCTGGGTTGTAGCCAGCCTGAGCTGTTATGTACTTTTTTCTAAGCTCTGCATGTTTCCCTCCTCATTGGGCGCCAAGCAAGGGTCACATGAAAGGCCAACACTGGGGGGGGTTCTTTTGGGCTACACTAGGCACCTTGTACAGGGTCATTTTTACTACGGATTTTACGACTGAAAATGTGCGATCGGAGCTTGTTGTCGGAAATTCCGACCGTGTGTGGGCTCCATCGGACTTTTTCCATCGGATTTTCCGACACACAAAGTTTGAGAGCAGGCTATAAAATTTTCCGACAACAAAATCTGATCGCGTCAATTCTGACCGTGTGTGGACAATTCCGACGCACAAAGTGCCACGCATGCTCAGAATAAATTCTGAGACGGAACTGCTCGGTCTGGTAAAATTAGCGTTCGGAATGGATATAGCACTTTCGTCACGCTGCAATGTTTTAAATTGTTCAATGCAGCGCACTCTCTTCTTTATAATGCTAGAAGAATGAAGTAGTTTTGCTGCTCATATTCACACAGAGTTCTCACAAAACTTCTTTCTTTATTATTTCTCGTGATTTCATCAATATAATTTTTTTTTATTTGTCACATCTGCCGAAAAAATCATCTTTTTGGGATGTTTTTAGAATAAATATTTTTTTTATGGATTTTTTTTTCCTGATCTTGTGTTTTATTCTTAATTTTTATTTTATTTTTTGCTCCAGAATAGTTTGATGTGTGTTTTGTGTGTCAAGTTGCCACAACACCATTATTATCTTGTATTATTTAATCCCAAGGAGATTGTTTGGTGTTGGTGTCCCTTGTTAATTTCACATTGTATTGTAGAAATGTACCTGCCTCCTCACAAACAAACTGTCTTTTTTGAAGGAAAACACACATAGGCGAGTATAATAAATCAAACCCAAAATTTATTAAGGGCTCATAACCAAAGAAAGAGGGAGGCAACGCTGGAGAAACAGCAGAAATTGGCAAAGCCCTTGGACCCCCCAGGGCAGACATCAATTATTTTCCTGCAAAATTGGTGGCCTGAGGAGTCCATATATAAGGGAGTAAAATCTGGTCCAGAAGTCCAAGAGATCATGAACAGCAGCAGATGACATATCTGTTCCCAGGCTGTGGTCATACAAGAGCCTGCATCTTTTGTCAGACCAGACTGAACCCAGGGCCATCACTTTCTTGTCTTCCTTCCACTCTTCCTTCCATGCTGTGTCTGTGATGGTGGAGTTGTGGCAGGAGGAGGAGGAGGAGGAGGATGGTCCAACTCATACAGCTGGGTATTGGGTGTGATTTCGCCCCTCTCCCCCTTAGTTAAGGTTTTATAAACAATGTCCTCACACATGAAGCGTTGGCCCTCCTGCATGTTCTGCAGTTTGGTGGCAACCATGGAGCCAAAGGCCTCTTCACGAGTGGGAAGGGCTCTGAGGGATGCAAAGGCTTCCTTAATCAACCAGAGCGCTGAATACTGCACGTTACTCCCCTTCCTAGGTCTTTTGTTTGGAAGGCGGAGGGGAGGGACCTATGATTCTGTCAGGCTCCTACTGGGCCCCGGCTTCTCCTGGCTGCCACTTAGCCCCGCCTCCTCCTGTGTGCCAAATTCCACAGCCTCCTCCTGGCTGAGGTCTTCCTGTGTATGAAAAAGGGATTTTTTTTAGTTTTTTCTTCATCAATCACACACAATTTTCATCTCATGACTGTTGCAAATTGAATGTTAACAAATATAACAGACTAACATTCTGAACCCAGCATTTTTCATTCTTGTCCCAATTATTTTTGCCCACTACTGTCTATTGATATGTAAAACACTTTATTAAATCAGCAATTAGTGATCAATAATAACATCTAGTAAACATCATTTATTTCTTGACCAGAAATCTGTAGAAGAATGCTATACCTGGCTCCAGCTGGGCTCCTCCACTTGTTCCTGGTTGGAAGTCCCAGGTTGGACATCGGAAGCCTCAGCTGGGGTGGAAGGAAGAGTGGAAGGAAGAGTGGAAGGAAGAGTGGAAGGAAGGGCTGAGAGGGATTCCCTGACTTCAGTGTGGTCTGACAGAAAACAAAGTCTCTTATAGTACCACAGCCTGGGTACATAAACGTCATCTGCTGCAGCTCCGGATCTCTGGGAATCCGTGACCTTCTTGCACTCCCTAAGATAAGTGCTCCTCAGGCCACCAATTTTGGCTTTTAAATAGGGGATGGTTGCTGTGGGGACCACCGGCTTCACCAACTCCAGCAGTTTCTCCAGCGCTGCCTGCCTCTTTTGTTTATGATTATAATGTGGGTGTTTGACATGCCATAGACAGGGCAGCTCCCTGTATTTGTCTATGAATAGGGGGAGGAAGTTGTGGTCATTGAAGCCATCCATTTTATCTGCAATACACAAGACAAAGATAAATGTAAGCAAGATCCCTCGCGCTATCAAAGTGAATATATGCTAATCTGATAAGTTGCAGCTAGATCTAATGTGTATAAATGCACTTAAATGGTATAAAGTAAATAATGATCAGCACAGCTTGATATATATATAAAATATTACCAATAAGCGATAAATGATGTGCAAAATCGCTAATTGCGATTATGCAAATTGCTAGTGATGCTGTGCAATATAACTGAAGCAACAGTAGCCCTACGTTCAATGCAGATGAATACTAAAGTGCCTGTGTTGTAACTGTGCAAAACCCCATAATGATGCTGTGTAAAAATCGCTAAAAAACAACAATAAACAGTGCTGAACAAACCAATCGGAGTATGTGCACGTAGTGTTGTGCAAATGCAATAGTGTTTCCGGGTATTAATATACTAATGTAAACCCATAGTATATATTAAAGTGCCAATAGCCCTATGTTCAGTGTACATAAACACAGAATGACTGTGCAAAAATGCATGATGCTGCTCCGTGAGGCGATCGCGGGTATGCCCGCGGCGATTGAGTCAGCGGGACCCGCGACCCGACTCACGGAGATCGCGGCAGGCGCGTGCACACGGCGGCAAATTCAAAGTAACGCACAGGTACGTTACTTTGCGCAGCCGTGCCATTCTGCCGACGTATATCTACAGGAGCCGGTCGGGAACCGGTTAATGCCCTAATTCCAGTGTAACCACAAAATATGTGAAATAAATAATGATGTATAATACCAATAAAACAATGCCTGTGCTAAAAATTGTGACTGTGTGCTGACAATTCCCAATATCACACAGTTGCCGCAATACAGATGCGAAAGTTCACTTATTGAAAATTATAAAGTCTATGATAAATGAAAGTGCAAACATAGGCACTTTAGTATTCATCTACATTGAACATAGGGCTACTCTTGCTTCAGTTATTTTGCACAGCATCACTAGCAGTTTGCATAATCGCAATTAGCAATTTTGCACATCATTTATCGCTTATTGTTAATATTTTATATATATCATCAAGCTGTGCTGATCATTATTTACTTTAATACAAAAGACAAACCCTAATGTCAGGCTAAAGTCTCCTAATCTTGTCCCAATATAGGCCTCAATCTCTAAGCAGTATAGGCCCAAGTTTAAATGTTACCTTCGTTATCACAATCGGCGCTTCTGATACTCCTTCCTCCGCTCACAGATTGTGCGTATCACAGAAGGGTATCACAGATACCCTTTTTGTATACACAGTGCATGCATGAAACTCCACCCGCCCCTGATGTTCTTTCTAGTCTATTCTCCGCCCCTTCTCGTTCGGCGCAGTGGGGGAAGAGCACATGGTGGAGACACAACAGGTGCGTGCTAATTACAGCAAAGATGAGGAGGGGGAAAGCCCGGAGCCAGAAACGTCACAATCCCGGAGGAGACGATTTAAGGCATCAAATATGGCCTTTGTAGAGATGGTGGAGATGGTCGACATATTGAAAAGGGCCGACTATGATGAGAAGTATGGACCTTACACCAACCCCAATGTCAGAAAGGCCAAGATCATGGCGAAAGTTGTGAAGAGTCTGCACAGGAATTTTGGGGTACGGCGATCCAAGGATCAGCTCAGGAAGCGGTGGCCGGACCTCAAATTAAGGGCGCACGAGCAGTACAGAAAGATCCGGAGAGTGCTGCAAAAAAGTAAGTAGTTGTCCTGTGTTCCTATTTGTTATTTTTATAACGTTTGTGCTGCTTCATGTGCTTTTCTTTACTGTTGTACAGTTTAAAATGGCAACTTTCATGTTCATGAACACATTATTCGTTTGTAGGAAACATTGTTAGTTCGGCCAATAAAACACCATGTTTTGTCCAGATGCAGTTCATGACTGACGGATACAGATGTCATTTTACCCCTAATACCAAACCACATCCATCTTTTCCCCAATAACTCAAACCACACCGAGCTTGGAGTATAAAAGGCCGTAGTGGCCTAATTTATTTAACAAATAATCTTAAATATAAAAATATAACATATAAAACATTATCTATCATAAATAGAAAAACATCAACAACAAACAACATCTGTTAAAACAACCTGTTTAATCATCAAGCGTTGGTCTGAGCAATATCTTAAAATCCTCCGTGTCCATAACAGGACTAGCACTGCGGTCCCATCAAATCTATCAAAATAGGCCTCAAGCCGACAAGCTGGCTCAGAGACTAGCAATGACCGCAGTGCCCCATTATCACTTCCCGGCTAACCTCCGTTAACCGGGAACCACCATCATGAGCCATATCAACGCTAGCTCCCAAAAAGACTCTTACTTTTTACCATCACCTTCTTTTTGCCCAGACCAACGCCCGCCACAGCGCCCAAGAATAATACCTTAATCTTGGGTGCCCCTCCACACCCGAAGTGCTCTCTGTATGCCATCTTGTAGCCCCAAGGCCCACAAATCAATTCCAACCTCGTTCAAATGCACTCCATCCGCTCGTAGATACCTCCACGTCTCAAACTCGAGTTCCAAATGTCTAACCGCCAGCCCACCATTATTCACTACAAACTTACTCACTTCCCTATTTATTTTCTTACGGGCCCTGTTGACCCCGTCAACTGATCTAGCCATCCTCCATGAAGTCCGGGCCACCATGTCCGACCAAACAATCACCATTTTTGGAAAGGCTTCTCTTAACCGCAAAACATCCAACTTGATGTCGCGCTTCAGGTCCACCATGGCTCTAATACCCAGGTCATTGCCACCAGCGTGTATTAACAATACATCCGGTGGCCTATCGCGCTGCGCATAACGATGCACCTCCGACACCAATCTGCCTCACAACATGCCTGGGATCCCCAACCACTTTATGCACGCTTCCCTCCTGCTAAAGCCCAATTGCCTACCCTCACTGCGGGCGTCCCCTCTCCGAGCCCCCCATGCCACATAGGAATGACCCATGATCCAGACCATCCCCGGCAGCGAATCTGAAATAGACAAACACAGAAAAAAAAAAACATACTATAACCAACAGCCCTATTAACACTTATCAACCCCATCACCCGTAGCTCTATTACACATAAAATACTTAACCTACAAGCTAATAACCAGATTGGGCCGCACATAGGATTGAAACCTCTTGGATTCCCATCTGCCAATCCTCTTCACAGTCTCCTCCCCCAATCCATTCCTGGCTGCTTCTGTGGCTGCTCCTATCCTGAAGGAATGTGACGAGAAATCCTTCTCAGTCAGCCCCAATACATTTTGCAAAAACTGCCCCAAATTGGAATCTGGATAAAAATGCACCACCCGAATGTACCAAAAAGGGGCCCATTCCCACCGGGAACCGCCCCAACTGGGCACAACAAAGAACCCATAACCGGATACACCCTCACGATTCTGCCCCTTCCCAATCGATCAGTCTTTAATTTTCTCAAATACAACTGCAAAACGTCCGCCTCACACTTCACATCCTGATAACTCAGCCCTCCTTGTACCCTCTTAGAAGGGCTAACCAACTCCCCTATTCTGAAAGCCCCAAAAAACGCTAATAAAAAGGCTACTTTAAACAACAGCACTTCGTAACCTGAGGAACACACCCTCTCCAGTTGCACTATAACACTCTGCAAAATCTCAAATGTCACCGGCCTTCTCGCATCCTGCCTAACCCATGCCCTTCTGTAACCCTTCATTGCCTGCCGTACCCAGAAGTCTTTCGTAAAATCCATCTGACCTTGCAACTTAAACAGAAAGGCCAAGCCAGTTACATTCTTATTCACTACTGATGCAGACACCCCCTCCTCCATTTTCCTGGCAATGTAGTATATCAACAGCAATCTCACCTCTCCACCAACCGGCTCCTCCCCAATTTCTTGCACAAAATCCATCCATTCCCGCCATACCCTCGTGTAAGCCGCCCACGTGGACCCACTTACCGAGTTCTTTATCCATCCAGCGATGAGGCCAATGCTATCCCCCACAGCCAGTCGGGACAAGGAACCCCGTGTTGCTCCGCCTCCGGCGCCAACTCCCGGAACCTTTCCCACTGGAAGCGAGACAACGCATCAGCTATAACATTTTCCACCCCTGGTAAATGGACAGCGTGAATGAAAACATTCAGTTGCAAACCAGGTGTTGTAATAGCCTAATCACTGGCGGAGACGATGCCGTGCTCCTATTAATTACCTGTACCACACCTAGATTGTCCCCGTGGAAACGCACCTTCAGATCCCTGAATGATGCTCCCCATAACTCCACTGCCAGCACTACCGGAAACAACTCCAGCAGCACCAGGTTTTTTGTAAATCCTGCTTCTACCCACGACTGAGGCCAAGGCCCAGCGCTCCACTGTCCCTGAAAAAAGGCCCCAAAACCTGTTGAACCAGCGGCGTCAGTGAATAGTTCCAAATCAAAATTGCTGACCAGACCAGCCATCCAGAAAGCCCTCCCTTTAAAAGCTTCCAAAAAGGTGTGCCACACCCTTAAGTCCGCTCTATGCGTTTCTTTCAACCGAACAAAATGCCTTGGCGATTTTACGCCGCTCGTGCTAGCCGACAACCTGCGACAAAAAACCCTCCCCATCGGTAATATGCGGCATGCAAAATTAAGCTTGCCCAATACCGATTGTAGCGTCCTCAGCTGCACTTTCCGCAAACCCATGAGCCCCGCAATTTCCCTCTTCAGGTCCTCCAGTTTATCATCCGGCAACCGGCATTCCATTGCCTCCGTGTCCAGCACAATGCCCAAGAAAGTGATGACCGTACACAGTCCCTCCGTTTTGTCAGCCGCCAATGGAATGCCGAATTTGTCTGCGATGTGTTCCAGCATAGCCAAAAGCACCACGCAGATCCTCGAATCAGCTGGGCCCATGCAGAGAAAATCATCCAGGTAATGAATTAAAGAATTCACACCCGACACCTCCCTGACAACCCATTCCACAAATGAGCTGAACTGCTCAAATATCGCGCACGATATAGAGCAGCCCATTGGTAAGCATTGGTCGACGTAAAATTCGTTGTTCCAATGACACCCCAATAACCAAAAGCTGTCCGGGTCTACTGGCAGCAGTCGGAAAGCTGATTCCACATCTGCCTTTGCCATGAGAGCCCCTTTTCCGTACCGTCGCACCCAACCCACTGCCGCATCAAAGGATGTATAGGTCACGGAGCACTCACCCTGGTCTATAGCATCATTGACCGACCCCCCTTTTGGGAAGGATAAATGATGGATTAGCCTAAATTTTCCTGGCTCCTTCTTTGGAACCACACCCAGCAGCGACACCACCAAATTATCCAACGGGGACCCCGAAAAAGGACCTCCCATCCGACCCAATGCAACCTCCTTCCTTAGCTTCTCTGAAACTACCTCCGGATGTTGCATAGCTGACTTTAGATTAGGCGACACTGGCGGGATAACCGACAGATTGCACGGTATCCTAAAGCCCACTGAGAAACCCTCATCCAACAATTGCGCTGCTTTTTTGTCTGGGTACCTACCTAGAAAGGGCCGCATCTTTTCCACTCTCACCGGGGTCCTCCCTTTTGTTTGCAGTTTCTCCTTGCCTACCCTTTCCCTGTTTGAAACACCTTGACCCCGGGTGGGATCCCCCGCATCCTGAACACTCGTGTTTATATTTACATGAGGCTCCGAACCTGCAGGTCCCGGTGTTGTATTGCCAACAAACCCCCTTTTTGTTTCCGACCGTATGTCCCTGGGCGGAAGGTCCACCGGTCCCTCCTGGAAAAAACTGGTTGGGGGCCCTCGCCGTCGTCATCAATCTCATCCATAGGCTGATGTCCTTGTGATCCCAACGCAGCTCCGGTCTGATCGCCCTCCGTAGACGGAAGTGCTCATCATACCTCAGCCACGCCGTGCCCCCATAAACCCTATACGCCTCCCCAATAGCATCCTGATAACAAAATAGCGCCGAGCAATGCTCCGGATGCTTCTCACCTATCACACTTGCCATAATCGCAAAAGCCTGCAACCAGTTTGCAAATGTTCTAGGGATTAGCCTGTACCTCCTCTTCCCCTCGTCCTCCTTCTTCGAATCGTCTGGTTTCACCCTATCCAGATTAAATTTTTCTAAAGGCAGTAGAGAAAATATCTCAACATACTCACCCTTCCACAGTTTTTCACGCACCTCCTGCTTCAAGTGCGAACCCAATGGTCCCTCATAGCACACATACACCTCGCACTTGGCTGCATCTGCCAATCTGGTTATGTCCTGCCTGCTTGTGGTCTCCGCTGTCTTGTCCGTCCCCTGCGCCCCTGTACTCCCAGGCGTCACCGGTGCAGGCATGGCCACTGCTGCCGTAACCGATGGTCCCGCTGTTGTTCCTCCCGTGGGCACCACCGCACCGGTGCCCCCTGTCGGCGGCGCCCATGATGTCGCAGGGCCCGAGGGAACCGTCCCTGCTTCCTCAAAGCACTGAAGTAGCTCTCTAATGCCCGCTAAAAATCCCCCTAATGCTGAAGCCCCCCCACTGCCTGACGTCCCCAACCCACTGCTGACCGTGCCCCCCGCTGCACCCCCCATCCCCCCCACTCTGGCCTGACTAGAATTAAAGAATAAGACATTGGACTCACCAGGCTGCACAGGCGTAGCCTCATCAGCCGGACCAGGGATCTCCACCGCTGCTGTTCTCCTTTGCTGGGGTGCCGATTCTTCCTCTGACCCGGACCATCCTCCTGCTCGATCACCGCTTCTTCCTCCTTCTTCCTCTGACGAAAGCCCACCTGGCCTGGGCGCCGGAGTTGACGCTGTGACTGTGGCCGTACGCCCCCGCCTCCGCGTGTCTCTTCCGCCCGCTGACTTGCTGGTTGCTTTGCCTGGACCGGTGTGCCTGACCTCAGTCCTGCCGCATGGTACCTGCGATGCCCCGCTAGGCCGACCCCTCTCGATCCTCCTGTGTGCCCCTGCCATGGAAATGGACGGCCCAGGGCTCGCTGCACATGTCCTCTCTCCTGCTGCTGATTCTCTCCTGCGGGGGGCGGGGCTCTCGCTCCTCACTCTGCCCGCTCTGCTAGGCCGCACCGCCGCTCCCCTAACTTCCACACGATCGCTCTGCCGGGACCCGCCTGCGCTCACTCTCCCTCCATCCGCTCCGGCCATTCTTTTCGGCGTGGGGGCCCACCGCGGGACCCGAAAGAGTCCCGGGCTGCCGCTGTCCGGACACACGCTGGTCGGGGGAGAACCGCTCAGGCGGCTGGGACCGCCAAGTTCTGGCGCCGCTAGATCTCCCCAGTACCTCAGGCTGATTGCTCTGCAATGCCGATGCTATGGTTTCTTGCAGCCATGCTGCCCCACGAACCGCGGCCTCCTCCCTAAGCTGCTCCATCAGGCTATCCAGCTCCATCTTCCAAGAACTTTCCTCAGCCACTGTTACTCCCCCCTGGGCGGGGTTAACCTATAAAGCCCTGTTTGATACCTCCCCCTCGGTTACTTTTTAGTACCAACCCCCTAAACTATTAACTCCCCTGTTACCACAGTCATGTATGCAATCCGCTATGCATTACATGTTGTTGCTGCGGGCTTTTCTATACATTTTTTCTGGCCTACTTCTCTTAAAATAATTTGGTTGTGTAGATGGGTTTGTAACTACAATGAAATGCAAACTAGATTCTGTGTAAGGAGAGGACACTCAGCAGCTGTTTACACATCTAAACACAGGAGCACTAGTGTGGGACCCCAGAACACCCTTTTTATTAGGGGGCCCACACAGGTGCTCCAGTGTATACTATAGGAGTGTCTCCATCTGTGAAGCTTGTACAAAACAGGTAAGTATTCAAGCTTGACAAGGGAAAACAATATTTCTTCATCTTGGAACTCTGCCAAAATAGACAATTGTACCCCACTTCCAAGCAATGTTTCATATTCCTATCTCTGCCATCAAATATCTGTGTGCTAAGTATACCTTTTTTTTGTTTACATAGGGGAGAAAAGACTCGGAGGACACCACTCATCAGAGACCACAGACCCCCCACCTCATGAAGAAGGGGAAATGCCACAAAGCCAAGCAGAGCAGGAGGAGGAAGGAGACGTGGTGGAAATTGGCACCACAACAGGTGAGTGTCTGCGACCACAGGCTCAGGTAAGAGATGGATGCCGGCATATTTATAATACATGATATGGTTTTTTTTCTATATTTTTAAGTGATCGTGATGTTGTGGATGAAGGTCATTTCACCAGTGGAAGTGCCCAGATCCTGATCGGGGAGATCATGGGGTGTAATAGGGACTTGGAAAACATAAAGCAAAACATCAATGATGTTCAAAACAAACTGAAGAACATCATTGATGTTTTAGGGAGAGTTTAAAACCCCTAGAAATCCCAAACGTATTTGTGCTTTTTTGTCATGAAAATGTATCGAACTTTTTTTAACATATTTTTGAAAAGCCAAATTTTGAAGATGCACACAGTCTGTCAACATGTGCCATCTGCCATTACGGGAGATCAATGTATGCGTTTTGGGGGTGCAACCCCTTCCTCAATAATAAAGTAATTGAGAGGAAGGGGTTGCACTCACAAAACACGTCCCTTGATCCCCCATGATGGCAGCTAGCACATGTTGACATTTGGCAATTTGTGTGCATCTTCAAAATTTGGCTTTTCCAGGGGTGACTTCACCCCATCTGAACGCAATATCAAACACAGTTTATAAATACTCATGTCTGATATTGCCTTCAATTTCGATAAAAGTTGAACCTTGTAAGTTCCAGATTTGTGTGTTTATTGTTGGTTTGAAACATGCCTGTTTTACCTTAAAAGGACATTTCTACTTTTATTAACCGCTTCAATACCGGGCCAATTCTGACACTTTGCTCCTACATGTAAAAATCATCATTTTTTTGCTAGAAAATTACATAGAACCCCCAAACATTATATATGTTTTTTTAGCAAAGACCCTAGAGAATACAATGGCAGTTGTTGCAACTTTTTATCTCACACAGTATTTGCGCAGGAATTTTTCGAACGCTTTTTTTGGGGAAAAAAACAGTTTTGTGTTTAAAAAAAAAAACAAAACAGTAAAGTTAGCCCAATGTTTTTGCATTTTGTGAAAGATGAAGTTACGCCGAGTAAATAGATAGCTAACATGTCATGCTTCAAAATTGCACACGCTCGTGGAATGGCGCCAATGTTCGGTACTTAAAAATCCCCATAGGCGACGCTTGAAATTTTTTTACTGGTTACATGTTTTGAGTTACAGAGGAGGTCCAGGGCCAAAATTATTTCTCTCGCTCCAACGTTCGCGGCGATACCTCATATGTATGGTTTGAACACCGTTTTCATATGTGGGTGGGACTTACGTATGCGTTCGCTTCTGCGTGCGAGCACACGGGGACAGTGGCGTTTTAAAATTTTTTTTTTTTTTTATTGTTAATTATATTTTATTTTTTTATTTTGACACGTTTTTGAAAAAAAAAAAATATAGCAATATGACATGTCAGGTGCTCTTAATAATTTTTTTTTTTATTTCAGGCTTCCCAGCCTAGTGGTGAGATATGGGGTCTTATTGACCCCATATCTCACCACTAGGCTGGGAAGCCTGAAATAAAAAAAAAAAATAAAACGATCGCCGCTTCCCAGCCGAAGCGGCGCCGTTTTTTTGAATGGAGAGGCCGGGCGTGACGTCATAACATCGCGCCTGGCCTCCGACGATCATAGAGACTCTGGGGACCATCTGGTCCGCCAGAAATCTCTATGATCTACATCCGGCGCCGGCAGATCCACTCTCTGCCTCACTGATCGTAACGGTGAGTCGGAGCAAGCACCGGAGGGCGGCGGGGGGGGGGGGGACGACACCTCTCGCCTCCCATAGGAACGATCAAGCGGCGGAACGGCCGCTATGATCATTCCTATGGTGTAGAGATTCGCCGGCTGAAACCGGCAATATCTGAATGATGTCTGTAACTACAGGCATCATTCAGATATACCCGCTCAAAGCCCAGGACGTCATATGACGCCCTTGGTATTGAAGTGGTTAATGTGACCAAAAAATTTGTTATACAACAAAAATATTGGTTTGTTTTAAAAACCTTTTAGAAACGCACATGTGATTGTGCTTGTATTAAAAAGATTGAGAATCAACAATGTGCGGGTTCTTCTTTCAATGCCCAAAAGCATTTTTTGTGTTAAAATTGGTGTTTTCAGTGACAATGGGGGTTATTTACTAAAGGCAAATCCACTTTGCACTACAAGTGCAGTTTCTGTGCAGTCTCAAGTGCACTTGTAGTGCAAAGTGTCTTTGCCTTTAGGAAATAACACCCAACAGTGCTTTATAATTTTACAGAATCACGCCATTTTCACGACTCCCCAAATTTCTGTCATGGTCAGCTAAAAGAAACACAAGCAGTAAATGTAAGCAAATATTTGTTCAGTTTAAAACATTTTTTCATTTAAAAAATATCTCAGACATTGTCTGGCATATTGATGGCCCCCCCTACCCACAAAGTATTCCATGTATCTTATATGGACCTCGTGGGCACTCAGAGGGGGCAAGCCAGGACAGCCAGCTTCCAGCGCCGTCAGGGTTAGTTCATTGAGATTCATTCCAGATTCAGGCTCAACTGAGCCAGCATAGTTCACAGAATTTCTCCTTAAAAAGTTGTGGAAAACACAGCAAGCCAGGATGATGTGATTGAGTTTATACTCCGCCATGTGTATCGGTGTAAGAAATAGGCGGAACTGGCTGGTAATTAAAAACCCTCTGGTCCGGGATGAGGGTCCTCAGGGAATGGCCGCATAAGATGGTCCCCCAGCACAAACGCTTCCTCCGCAATGAAGACGAATGGGAGTCCTTCCGCATTGTCTTCTGGAGGTGGCAAGTCCAAGCTGCCATTCTGGAGACGCCTGTAGAACTCCGTGTGGGCGATGACTCCACCATCTGACATCCGGCCATTCTTCCCCACGTCCACATACAGGAACTCGTAAGTAGCCGACACCACCGCCAACATCACAATACTATTGAACCCCTTGTAGTTGTAATAGTATGACCCCGAGTTGGGTGGTGGGACGATGTGGACGTGTTTCCCATCAATTGCCCCTCCGCAGTTAGGAAAGTCCCACCTCTGGGCAAAGTGGGAGGCCACAGTCTGCCATTCCTGTGGGTTGGAAGGAAACAAGAAAAAAATTAATCATTTTGCACATTAACATGGAAAGCAGATTAGACACAAACATTCTTGGCCAACATCAGTATTACAGTTTTTTTAGGGAGTATTTAAAGACAAAGGTATAAGGTCCACCTATCAGATCCCCCCCCCCCTCTCTTGGGCCATTTAAATACATTTATGGGGGGGGGGGATGTTTTGGACAGGTAACCCTCTCCACTTCATTGAGAGATGAATGCCTAAATAATGTGTATTGCTTTGGCCAGCCCTTCCTTACTTACACTATTGGCAGCCCACTGGACAGTCAAGAAATGTCATAATACAAAGATATAAATACACACTGTACACATTTTAGCACATTTTTACTTTCTGCTATTACCTATCAAGATAATAATAGGATACAAAAACTTTGAACATTACAGTACCATTTGAAAGCATACAGGCAGGCCCTTGCACTACATGCTTTGGGGAATTCATCCATAACTATGACCACAAAAGAGGTGGGTATAGTGTGTATGGGTTTGGCAAAGTCAGCAGATAGAGGATTGAGGATAGATAGAGGATTGGTATCAGCTGAGTTAGCAGTTGGGGGGAGGGAGGGTTCAAAATGATTTTGGGTCCCCCCAAAAAAAGCCTCTGGCACTCTGCCAGAATTTCCAGCACAAATCACAATTTACAAGATTTTACTGGGTATTTGGGGTAAAGCACTACTATGGAGCTGACAAAATACATTGTTAAGTGACTACATGAGGTGAATATAGGCCCAGGAGAGCATGCTGAGGAGGTAAGTGAAGGCAAATATGTATGAAGGACAAAAAAAAATTACATAAAATTCCAGCATGCATGTGGACAAAGGGGACATTCACAGCATATTCCAATCATGGTAATTAGGGAATGAGGAAAGAAATACAATACATTAGTAAACATTCTATACAATAAAATGTGATGTTAAAGGATAAAAATCTTACCTTCATATACTCCTTCTGCAGGACCTGGATGATGGCAGAACAGGTCTCCGGGATAATAATCCCCAGAGCCTGGGGGGAGATGCCTGTCGAGAACTTGATAGTCCTGCAGGCTTCTCCCCGTCGCCAAGTACCGCAGGGTAACGATGAGCCTCTGCTCCGGAGTGGTGGCTTGCCTCATGCAGGTATCCTGCCTGCTGATATAAGGGGCCAGCAAAGCCAACAAACAGTGAAATACGGGGTCCGTCATCCGGAGAAAGTTCTTGAAATCGTCAGGATTATTCTCACGGATCTCACGCAAAGGCATATGAGAGAACTGGTCACGCTGGAGCAACCTATTCTTGGTCCATGAACTCCTCCCCACCCTGTTCATGGACTGGGCTTGTGTCAAAGTAAGGACTCCAACACCAAGCCCCCGCACAGCACAAACTCTACGATGAGCACGTATACGCAACATGGCTAGAAAACGGTCGGCTGCTCAGAACGAAGTAACAGAACGCACTGAAGAACAGCAAGGCCTGTGAAAAGCGACCTGAAAATCAGTAACGAACCAACAAGAACACAATGACAAGTCAAGGGTAACTCGCTGCACGCACTGAAGACCAGATACAAACCCACAAGCACAAACTGAACAGTAGAAATACGATCTGAAAACCACGATTCTAAAAAAAGCGCAAATCGTCTCTCACCAAACTTTTACTAACAGGAGATTAGCAAAAGGAGCCCAAAGGGTGCCGCGCTTGGTTCTGAACCGGCCTTTTATAGTCTCTTCGTACATGGTGTACGTGAACGTGTTCTTGCCGTTCGGAAATTCCGACAACTTTGTGTGACCGTGTGTATGCAAAACAAGTTTGAGCCAACATCCGTCGGAAAAAATCCAAGGATTTTGTTGTTGGAATGTCCGATCAATGTCCGATCGTGTGTACAGGGTATTAGAGATGAAAGTACATGTACACTGACACCGCAACTGTTCTCCAGTTAGCTCCCAGTTCCCCATGACTCTGTAATCTGCATTTAGGAGGGATGCTGAGCTCTGTCCACATCCACCTGCCCAACACTTTCCACTATTCCCCAGTAGCGAAGTGGGCCTTGCCGTGCATCCTGCGTGGGCTCCACACATGCACTTAACTTGACTCTTAAATCTTCGTACCTCTGTACAAGATGGGAACCTCAGCGGTGCAAATCCGCTCCTGTTGCTATGGGAGACAGAGCACTTGCGAAAGGAGTGCCAACAACATCTCCCTCGCTGCTAGAGGCCAATCCAACTATAACAGGTGCACTCAATCAGCAGGCTGCTTGTTAATTTCCTTTACCCAAGGCAACCACATGTGTCTTCACATTACTCCACTCTAGACAGGTGCAATTCATTTAGTTACAAATTCGTTTTTTAACAAATTTAGACAAATTTGTTCGTTCGGAAATATCACAATTTTTGAATTTCCAATTTTTTCCGAATATTCGTAAATTCGTAAATTCAGAAATTCGGAAATTAAAAAATTTGAAATTCGAAAATCCAAAAATAAGATGAAAATCTGAAAATTTGAAAATCTGAACTAATAACTAACTAATAATAACTTAAATATTACTAACTATTAAATCATAGGTATTGGAATTTCCTTTCAAATTTGGCTGTTAGTGAACGTAACAAATACAAATTTATCTGAAGTTACGAATTATTCATAATAAAGAATGCCGTATGTAAATGAATGGAACATAACGAATTTATAATAATAAATAATAATAATAAAAACGTATTATTATTTATTATTATTTTGTCCCGTTACATTTGTTTAGATGCGGCATTCATTATTTCGGATAATTCGTAACTTCAGATAAATTTGTATTCATTACGTTCGCTAACAGCCAAATTTGAAAGGAAATTCCAATAAGTATAAGTAAACCCACTTTAAAAAAAAACAAAAAACTAACACCTGCAAGACAAAGGCAAAATGAGCTAGTATGGATAGCATACTAGCTCATTATGTAGTACTCACCCGAGATCGAAGCCCTCGCTGCGGTGCCCATACACCGCTCCAGCGGCCAACATCACTCCAGGGAGTTACTTCCGGGTATCCCGGCTCCGGCGCTGTGATTGGCCGGAGCCTTGATGACGCCACTCCCGCACATGCGCGTGGTAATGGCACACTCACTGGAGCAATGGCACATACGTGCCATTGTTTCGGTTTGTGTCAGTGCGCATGTGCCGATGACGTCGGCACATGCAAATACAGGGCATATCTCCTAAACCGTGCAGGTTTAGGAGATATCCTGGGTAGCTACAGGTAAGCCCTATTATAGGCTTACCTGTAGCACAAAGTGGTCTGTAAGGGTTTACAACCCCTTTAAAGAAGAAGTACAGCCAAAGCTCATTTGGCTGTACTTCTCCTGTGGATCATAGGAGTGCAGTTCATTCTGCACTCCTATGACCCGTTTTCAGCAGAGAGCGGGCTGAAGTCCGCTGTCGGCACCCGGCACAGAGCCTGAGCTGGCTGCTCCCACCCTCTACACAGTCCAGTGAGCGAGGGGGAAGGCGAGCAGAGCAGACAGCGGTGACTGACAGTCACCAGCCCTCTGCTCATGGAGCTCTGAGAACCGAGCGACTGGCAGTTTTTTGATCGCTCAGTTCTCAGTCTTAGAACCGGAGGGGGACCGAACAGATGCCGCATTGGACTGATGCACCTAGGTAAATATGAATCTTCAAAAAAAAATGTTTCCCATGCTTCTCTTTTAACCACTTAAGGACCGGAAGAATTTTCACCTTTAATGACCAGGCCAGTTTTTGCAATACGGCATTGTGTCGCTTTAACTGACAATTAAGGGGTCGTGCGATGCTGTACCCAAACAAAATTGACGTCCTTTTTTTCCCACAAATAGAGATTTCTTTTGGTGGTATTTGATCACATCTGCATTTTTTATTTTTTGCACTATAAACAAACAAAGCGACAATTTTGAAAAAATTTTTTTTTTACTTTTTGCTATAATACATATCCAAAAGAAATATATAAAAAAAACAAACTTATTCATCAGTTTAGGCTGATATATATTCTACATATTTTTGGTTAAAAAAATTGCAATAGGCATATATTGATTGGTTTGCGCAAAGGTTATTGCATCTACAAACTATGGGATATTTTTAGGGACTTTTTAAAATTGTTTTTACTGGTAATGGCGGTGATCTGCGTTTTTTAGCAGGACTGCGACAAATCTGACCCCAAATTACACTTTTTGGGGACCAGTGACATTATTACATTGATCAGTGCTATAAAAATTCACTGATCAATGTAAAAATAACACTGACAGGGAAGGGGTTAACACTAGGGGCTGAGCAAGGGGTTAACTGTGTTCCCTAGGTATGTTCTAACTGGAGGGTGGGTGGGCTGCCTGGGACATGACAGAGATCACTGCTCCCAATGACTGGGAACAGTACATCTCTGTCAATTCATCTGTCAGAATGGGGATCCACCTTGTTTACAATGGCAGAGGCAGATCCCCATTCTGGCTCTGTACTAGGCGATCGCGGGTCATCAAGTCCGCCCAACCAGCGGGCACGCTCCCGCAGTGTGCAGCGGGCGCGAAACTGATCAAATCACCGAATCAAAATAATGGGAAGCCTGAAAACATGACCTGTTGGGGCGCCTTGAGGACAGGATTTGAGAAACACTGGTCTATGGCAGTGTTTCTCAACTCCAGTCCTCAAGGCGCCACAACAGGTCATGTTTTCAGGCTTCCCATTATTTTGCACAGGTGATTTGACAAGTTACATTGCCTTAGTAATTACCACAGCCGTTTCATCTGAGGGACATCCTGAAAACATGACCTGTTGGGGCGCCTTGAGGACTGAAGTTGAGAAACACTGATCTAGGGAACCAAATACACTAACTTGGATGCTAGGAGTAGTTCCCACACTTGACCTGTTGGTGGCCGTAAAGTATAACATATTCATAGAGAACAGGGAAATTCACCTGCAACGCAAACAGTGCAATACAGTGAATATGAATGCAATAACTTGCAGTTCTATGGGAAAGGGGAGTAACACAACTCTATTATGGGTTTGTCTGTAACTGATCCGGTAGCTGGTCACCGGTATTCCCAGGCAGGTTCCACAAGGGTATGGCTCGATGAGGTCTGGAGGCTCATGTGGCTGAAGGCAATACCACCCACTGGAAAAGCAGTACCTTGACGTCTCCTGGCACCGCATGCACCATAGTGACTGGGGCTTAAGTAGAAGCTGAATGCTCTTGTGCTCTCCCCCAGTAGCCTGCATGCCAGGCATAGCAAAATAAGACTCACGTCTGGTTACATCTTACCAGTGGCGTAGCGTGGGTTGTCAGCACCTGGGGCAAGGCAAGTAATTTGCGCCCCCCCCTAATCTGCAGACTTTTAGCTATCCCTGAGTCCCTTCAAATACAAGTACTACTGACCACTACACTGAGAACTACACTGTCCACTAGACTGACCACTATACTATACTGTCCACTATACTACACTACACTGACCACTATACTACACTATACTGACCACTATACTACACTACACTGAGAACTACACTGACCACTATACTATACTGTCCACTATACTATACTATACTGACCACTATACTATACTGTCCACTACACTACACTGTCCACTATACTACACTATACTGACCACCATACTACACTGTCCACTATACTACACTATACTGACCACTATACTACACTATACTGACCACCATACTACACTACACTGTCCACTATACTACACTAACAACTATACTACACTACACTGACCACCATACTACACTGTCCACTATACTACACTGACCACTATACTACACTGACCACTATACTACACTGACCACCATACTACACTGACCACCATACTACACTATACTGTCCACTACACTACATTGTCCACTACACTGACCACTATACTATACTGTCCACTACACTACACTGTCCACTATACTACACTACACTGACCACTATACTACACTACACTGTCCACTATACTACACTACACTGACCACTATACTACACTACACTGACCACTATACTACACTACACTGACCACTATACTACACTATACTGTCCACTATACTACACTGTCCACTACACTGACCACTATACTATACTGTCCACTACACTACACTGTCCACTTTACTACACTACACTGACCACTTTACTACACTACACTGTCCACTATACTACACTACACTGACCACTATACTACACTACACTGACCACTATACTACACTACACTGACCACTATACTACACTACACTGACCACCATACTACACTACACTGTCCACTATACTACACTGACCACTATACTACACTGTCCACTACACTACATTGTCCACTACACTGACCACTATACTATACTGTCCACTACACTACACTGACCACTATACTACACTACACTGACCACCATACTACACTGTCCACTATACTACACTACACTGACCACTATACTACACTACACTGACCACCATACTACACTATACTGACCACCATACTACACTGTCCACTATACTACACTACACTGACCACTATACTACACTGTCCACTACACTACATTGTCCACTACACTACACTACACTGTCCACTATACTACACTATACTGACCACCATACTACACTGTCCACTATACTACACTATACTGACCACCATACTACACTGTCCACTATACTACACTGTCCACTATACTACACTACACTGACCACTATACTACACTGATCACTATACTACACTACACTGACCACCATACTACACTGTCCACTATACTACACTACACTGACCACCATACTACACTGTCCACTATACTACAATACACTGACCACCATACCACACTACACTGACCACTATACTACACTACACTGACCACCATACTACACTACACTGACCACCATACTACACTACACTGACCACCATACTACACTACACTGACCACTATACTACACTACACTGACCACCATACTACACTACACTGACCACTATACTACACTACACTGACCACTATACTACACTGACCACTATACTACACTACACTGTCCACTATACTACACTATACTGACCACCATACTACACTGTCCACTATACTACACTACACTGACCACTATACTACACTACACTGTCCACTATACTACACTAACCACTATACTGTCCACTATACTACACTATACTGACCACCATACTACACTATACTGTCCACTATACTACACTATACTGACCACTATACTACACTGACCTCCATACTAAACTACACTATACTGACCACTATGCTAACCACTATACTATACTACACTGACCACCATACTACACTGTCCACTATACTGACCACCATACTACACTGACCACCATACTACACTACACTGCCCCCCATACTGACCACTACACTACACTGACTGACCTCCATACTAAACTACACTATCCTGCCTACAGTCTCTCTCTCACCCCCCCCCCCCAGTAACAAGACTCTCACTCACCTTCTTATCTTGGCCTGCATCGATCCGGAGGAGGAGAAGACAGCGGCGGCTCACATTCTTCTCTCCCCTGCGCCCTGTGATTGGGCGTATGGGGGGTCATGTGCGGAGGCGGAACTTCAGGAGCGATCTAGGACAGGCCAGCCCTACGCCTCACATGACCCCCATACGCCCAATCACAGGGCGCCGGCCACTTAACATGGCGGCCGGGCCGGGGACACAGGATCGAGAAATTAGGAGGAGGCAGCCAGTGACACATACTGGCGCCCCCCTAAATGTCGCACCCGGGGCCACGGCACCCCCTGCACCCCCCACGCTACGCCACTGCATCTTACGTGCCTAGTCATTGCTGTCAGGCAGGGTCTCTCTGAGCACCAGAGAGCAAGAAGCAATAGTTTTATGTCCACTGGATTGTGGGAAAAAGAAATAAAAGGGGCCTGCACCCACTGCTGATCAATTTGCGTGAAGAGGGAGACTACCACACCACCTTCATCATCTCCTTCTAGTGTTGATGAACAGACTCTACAAGATATGGCATGAAATTTAGATAATGCAAAAGCTAACACAAATTTGCAAGTGTACACGCATTCACAATTTTTACTTTTCACATTCTTAGTGTCTGCATAAAAAAATAATACTTTAGTTCTGCCTTTTTCTTTTCAATGATTTTTATTGAAAAATTATAAAATAACATTTACAAAATGCACGACTCATACATTATGAAATTATATGGTAATAAAAGAAAAAGGGAAAGGAATAGGAGGGAGAGAGGCATATCTCAGCCTATATGTCCTGCGGGAATCCTATGAACATATCATATCATGCTTTGTTTCTTTTCACAATATAAGATAAGTGTGTCTGTCCGCCTGTATTAGGTCCGTCAGACGTCACCCACCTGCATATGTATCTAGGTAAAGTACCAAGCACTGTACATTCGGATACATGTTTTGCTTATTATAATTATATATCAAACCAAACGTTTATTTCCCTCCTCTCTATTTTGTGTGGAAAGAGGGTGCTCCGCCGGGACCCGACCGCCCACCCCAATTGGGGACTCTACTGTGGACGGGGGGGTAGTTCTGCCTTTTTAACACTCAAGTACAGGGCCAAATATCCCAACATAAAAGAAAACTTCCATAGTAATAACCCATCAAAAAAAAGAGAAATCAGGCCTTCCAATTGTCTGTTAATTTAGCAGTATAAGAAATCCAATGGAGAAAATAATAGTGGATGACAAGGTAGACTGTCTTCAAATTGATCTTTGAAGTCCTTGGCATACAAGCAAAAAGAATAAAGCTGCACTCCGGATCTGTAAGCCACTATCTACAGTATAAAAATTGCAAATCTGTTGCGCTTAAGCTATATAATTCACAAATAGCAGCTAACAGAATATTGCTGGGTACAATATCACAAAAGTGAGTACACCCCTTACATTTTTGTATATATTCTATTATATCTTTTCATGTGACAACACTGAAGAAATGACACTTTGCTACAATGTAAAGTAGTGGGTGTACAGCTTGTATAACAGTGTAAATTTGCTGTCCCCTCAAAATAACTCAACACACTGCCATTAATGTCTAAACCGCTGGCAACAAAAGTGAGTACACCCCTCCCCGGTGTCATGTGACTTGTTAATGTTACAAGGTTTCAGGTGTGAATGGGGAGCAGGTGTGTTAAATTTGGTGTTTTCGCTCTCACTCTCTCATACTAGTCACTGGAAGTGCAACATGGCACCTCATGGCAAAGAACTCTATGAGGATCTGAAAAAAAGAATTGTTGCTCTACATAAAGATGGCCTAGGCCAGTGATGGCGAACCTTGGCGCCCCAGATGTTTTGAAACTACATTTCCCATGATGCTCAACTACACTGCAGAGTGCATGAGCATCATGGGAAATGTAGTTTCAAAACATCTGGGGTGCCAAGGTTCGCCATCACTGGCCTAGGCTATAAGAAGATTGTCAAGACCCTGAAACTAAGCTGCAGCATGATGGCCAAGACCATACAGCGGTTTAACAGGACAGGTTCCACTCAGAACAGGCCTTGCAATGGTTGACCAAAGAAGTTGGCACTGGGGAGATAAAGTTCATTGAGGGAACCATGTATGCAAACATATACTGTGCCATACTGAAGCAGAGAATGATCCTCCTCCCTTCGGAGACTGGGCCGCAGGGCAGTATTCCAACATGATAACGACCCCAGACACAACTCCAAGACAACCACTGCTGTGCTAAAAAAGCTGAGGGTAAAGATGATGGACTGGCCAAGCATGTCTCCAGACCTAAACCCTCTTGAGCATCTGTGGGGCATCCTCAAATGGAAGATGGAGGAGCACAAGGTCTCTAACATCCACCAGCTCTGTGATGTCATCATGGAGTAGTGAAAGAGGACTCCAGAGACAACCTGTGAAGCTCTGGTGAACTCCATGCCCAAGAGGGTTAAGGCAGTGCTGGAAAATAATGGTGGCCACACAAAATATTGACACTTTGGGCCCAATTTGGACATTTTCACTTAGGGGTGTACTCACTTTTTTTGCCAGCGGTTTCGACATTAAAGGCTGTGTTCAATTATTTTGAGGGGACAGCAAATGTACATTGTTATACAAGCTGTACACTCACTACTTTACATTGTAGCAAAGTGTCATTTCTTCAGTGTTGTCACATTACAAAAATGTGAGGGGTGTACTCACTTTTGTGAGATACTGTGTATGGATATATATATATATATATATATATATATATATATATATATAATGTTGCATGTGAACGAAAGGTGAAATCCTGCAGATTAGAAATTACTGGGGCTCTTTAACCTGCCTTACTAAATAAGCCACTGTCTATTGAATTGCTTTATTATTTACCTCTCTGTGTTGATTGCAGTTAAAAATCCCCATATTCCTCCTATTGGTAAGGTGCTAAATGCACACAGAATACTATGGAAGTCTAAGATCTATTGGAGGAAATGCAGCGGTCTATCCCCCTATAGCGGAACTGTCACCTGATATTGATTTTCTGTAAGTCTTGCTAATTTGAAAACCATCTCATTACATTTTAGAGCTATAGACTGCACCGAAAGCCTCACTGATACTAATCAACAGTTTCCTATTTCCTGTCAGCTCTTTTCAATATCATTGAGCTTTGATGCAGATGGTTAGGTCTAGGATTTGTTCTGGGTGGTGGATAATCAATGGCCTGGCTATACTCCAAGCAGACTGAAGGTATCTGTAAAGACCAACACTGAACAAAACTTTTTCCTAGTCTTGGATAGAGTAAAAAAGGGTTAGAACCCCTATCAGGTGTTACCACTATTGTCCCCGCTGGGGAGAAGTAATTTCACTATTGGTCCTTGTGACCATTGTGAGAGAAGGTAGGGAGGATACAAAAATTCTTCAGTTGTCCCCAGCTGGGAAGGAATTGTCAGAAAAATCTTCCAATGGGGACACCTGTTCTGTGGATAGTTGTCAGTGGAAGAAATAAGCCCTTACATTGGTGATCAGTAAGATGAAGTGCCTCCAGCATTGGTGCAGATGAAAAGAACACTGCCTCTTACATTGGTGGTCAGCGTTTGGGAGAATGTTTTCTTATACTGGTATTAGTGTACACAGGATACCCCGTACATTGGTGTCCATGGAAGTAGTGTATGCCCCTTGCATTGTTATCATTGGGAGTTGTGTATACCCCTACACTGGTGCCAAGGGGAGTATTGCATGCCCTTTACATTGAAGTCATTGGGAATAGTGTATGTCCCTTACATTGGTCTTAATTATAGTAGAGTGTATTTTTCTTTCATTGGTGTCAGTAGGAGTAGTGTATATTTCTTACATTGGTGTCAGTGGGAGCAGTATATACCCTTACATTGATGTCAGTGGGGGTATCGTATGTCTCTTACTTTGGTGTCAGTAGGCGTAGTGTATATCCTTTACATTGGTGTCAGTGGGAGTACTGTATATCCCTTATATGGGTGTCAGTGGAAGTAGTGTATGTCCTTACATTGGTGTCAGTAGGAGTAGTGTATGTTTCTTACACTGGTGTCACAGGGAGCAGTAAATACTCCTTACATTGATGGCAGTGGGAGTAATATATACTCCTTACACTGATGTCATTGGGGGTATTGTATGATCCTTTATTTTAGTGTCCTTTAGTGTCAGTAGGAGGAATGCATATCCCTCACATTGCTGTCAGTGGGAGTAGTGTATGTTCTTTACATTGGTGGCAGTGGGAATGGTTTATTTCCCTTATATTTGTGTCAGGTGATAGTAGAGTGTGTTTCTTACATTTGTGTCAGTAGGAGTAGTGTATGTTTCTTACATTGGCGTCAATAGGAGTAGTATATACTCCTTACATTGGTGTCAGTGGGAGTATTGTATGTCCGTTTGTGTCAGTAGGAGTCATGTGTATCCCTTACATTGATGTCAGTAGGAGTCATGTGTATCCCTTACATTGGTGTCAGTAGGAGTAGTATATATCCCTTACATTGGTGTCAGTAGGAGTAGTGTATATCCCTTACATTGGTGTCAGTGGGTGTAGTGTATGTCCTTTACATTGGTGTCTATTAGGCACTCTGATTATATTGGGAAGAGCAGTGCAGTTAGGGGGTTTGGCCTGGTGGCAGATTTTAGGGTGTGAATTGAAGTCAGAAAACCCACCATTACCCCCATTCAGAAAGTATTAAAGCCCCCCCAATTAGCATATCAGTCATGGACCTAATATTCTCAGAAGCAGATCCCAAGAATGGCTCTATACTTCTGTACCATTTTCCTATAAGCAGATCACATCCCTGTATATATCTAAAGCCCAATAAAAAATATAAATGAGAGTCTCCCTCTTTAATATGCTATGATACAAGAAATACTTTTCCTAGCCCTTCTGTCGCCAACCCTTAAATAACGTCCCCTCTGTCAGCAATACAAAGAGGCCCTTTTTATGGCTAAATCATTGTCCATAAAGACACATGCATTTCTTGCTGTGTTAATGGACCTTTTCTTATTTACTAAATGGGCAGTGGGAGGGCAGCACAGCCAATAGGCAGGTACAGATTAGCATATTTAATCCTAGTCAGCCACAATGTGTTACAGTCCATTCATCACTGGCGTGCATTGTAATCATTCGGATGGATTTTCTGACCGCAGTCCTGGATAATGCTCCCACTGCCCTGTCTTGTTCTTCACACTAATTACATTATTAAACAAGGAATTGACAGCGAATGAATCACAGTGCTTTGCTGCTTATACCTAATAAACTGTAGCAATCAATTCCTTCAGTTAGGGACCAGACATTTTTCTTGAAGAGAACCTGTCATCAAAAAGTCATCTGGATTTAGGGTACATAAAAATTAAAGCCTACTCTGGAGGGAGAGGATTTGGTACTATTTAGTCACGCAGAGGGGATGGTAAAATTATGAATATAGGGGAAGAAAAGACAGACAGTTGGCGCTCCGACATGATCTGCTCCATAAAATACAGAATGCTCCTCTACTGGGCTTCTTTGGACTTTTCCATTTAAATTACTAGACACTTAAAGGATAATCGTACTCTTATGTAAGTTGGAGGCCAATGCCTCCATCTTTCCCTTAGATATAGTCCACTGCATACTTCAGTTCAGTCAATGACCACCTCTACTGGCTGAATCCTATGGGCATGATGTGTTGTGCAGAGTATTGAAAGAATGCGCTGGAAGCTGGAAGCGGAGAATACTTTACTTTCATGGAGGATATCTTTACCATGCAACAGAAAGCAGGAATATAAGAGAACACTGAGGAAAGCAAAACGCTTCCTCTGATTACATTACTATAGATACACACTATAATACTACAGCGCCACCTGCTGCATAGATAAGTATAATGCATACAGTATATTGTCAGTTTATAAGCAACCATGCTGTTGTTCTTTCCAACACCCCTTCTCAATGGCATGTGCTTTGTCAAATTATATTCAGCTTGTGAACTATCTGATTATGATCCCCTTTTTGTTCAAAACAAGTTATAATGTCATCAACATAGATAAGGATGTATATCCATCTGTCTTCTTGGAGTAGAGACAGGGGTCTGTTTTACTTCTTGAGAATCCCTCTCTGGTAAGCACTTTGTTCACTTTCTGATTCCACATCCTTGCAGATTGCTTAAGACCATAGGTACTCTTCTGAAGTTTACACACAAGGTTGTCTCCTTGCTCAAACCCTGGTGGCTCCATGTAGAGGTCTTCCTTAATGTCTCCATATAGGAAAGCAGTTTTAACGTCTAGGTTTTTGACTTGCATGCCCTTCCCGGCTGAAACGCTAAGAAGCGCTCTGATGGTGGAGTGTTTTTTCGACAGGAGCGAATGTTTCATCGTAATCTTCACCGAATTTCTGGGAGTAACCCTTGGCAACTAGTCTGGCTTTGTATTTGTGGATATTCCTTTCTGCGTCTGACTTTACTTTGAAAGTCTACTTATGGTTTTGCGGTTAGGAGGGAGCTCTGTGAGTGTTCAGGTTTTATTTTCTTAAAGTGACTTTAATTCTTATTCTGCTGCCTTCCTCCATTTATTGGCTTCATGTTTTGGTAGTTTTTCTATGTCCTCCTAGGATTTTGGTTCAAGTATGCTGTGTGTTTTGACAGCGTATGACAACTTGCGGGGTGGTATCCCCTTTGTAGTCCGAGTGGATCTTCTGACTTCCGGCAGTTCAGCAGGATCTGGTGGGGAACTTGATTTTATACATTGTGAGTTCCACCTCTTGTTCTGACTCCTGCACAGATTCACTTTGGTCAACCTTTTCTTTTGGATTGCTTGGTTTATTCACTTCACAGCTTTCAGAGATCGGTGTTTATGATGATGGGCTCTCATCAAAATAAACACTATGGCTTATTGTCACTTTGTCAGTCTTTGGGTGTAGGATTCTGTAACACTTAGTTTGCTCGCTGTAGCCTACTAGAATGCCCTCTATGGCTCTGTTCTCCAGCTTGGATCTCTTCTCATTTGGAATATAGGCATGTCGTTTAGATCCAAACACTCTGATGTGTCCTATGCTGGGATTTGATCCATGCCACATTTTGAATTGAGTACTTTTAATAGCTTTTAATGGTCTGTTCTATTGATAGGTTGCAGTCATGACTGCTTCTCCCCAGTATTTGTGAGGCAGGTTGGCATCCAACAACATGCATCTGGCCATTTCTATATGAGTGTGATTATTCCTTTCTGCTACATTGTTGTGTTCAGGAGTGTATGGTGTGGTTGTCTGATGTACAATTCCTTGTCTCTTCAGATATGAGGCTACTTCTTTGCTTATGCATTCTTCCCCATTGTCGGTGCGTATTTTTCCTGGTTTCCATTGGAATTTGTTGCTAGACATCACAACAAACTCTTGAAGTTCCTCTGATGTTTCGTTCTTGTGTTTCATCAGATAAGTAGTTGTGTACCTGGAATAATCATCAATAAAAGTCAGTAGATATCTGTTCCCGCCTGACGTGGTAGTTTTCAATGGACCGCATACATCACTGTGTATGAGCTGCAGGGGGTAGGTAGTTTTTCTTTGAGCCTGTGGAAGGGGAGCATGTGTGGCTTTTGCTTCAATGCAGCACTTGAATTTCATGAGCACTTTGCAAGGCGCTATTGTTAAATCTTTTGATAAGCCTCTCTATATAATGTCCTGTATAGCTTCTGGACTTTTGTGCTCCAGCCGCCTGTACCGTAAGTGAATACATTTGTTGTGTAGGTCATTAGAGACTATATTGGCTTGCTGGTCTGTGGTGATGAGCCTGTATAGGTGATCTTCCAGTAGTATTGTGAATTGTGCATTCATCACCCTGGAACTTAACTGTAAGACCGTTGTTTGCAAGACTTTTCACTGATAGAAGGCTGCCTCGGGAACATACAGCACTTTCTTTACAAGGATACTCTGCTTGCCTTGTGGTGTAGTTTAGGAAGCCCTGGCCTTTTGCACTGTAATCAATGTTTGTGAAAAGGGTCTCATCACTAGTCATGTGGCTTGTCGCACCTGAGTCTATGCACCAGCCACTTAGCTTTGTTACGTAAAAGGTGCCACTCCATGATGTGTCTTCAGTTTCCTTTGTGATTGCTTTGACACTTTCTTTTGTGGATAGCTCTAACTTTCGCTGTTCGGCTTTCCAGGTAGAACAGTCCTTTTTTAAAGGAGAAGTTCAGCCTGAGCTTTTTAGGCTGGGCTTCTCCTAAGGGTCACAGGAGTACAATTCGTTTTGCACTCCTGTGACCCGTTTTCCGTCTGAAGTCCGCTCTCAACTGATGTCACCAGGATCAGTCCAGACTTATGAAGGCAGTCTCAGCCTCAGCGAGCCGGCCGCTCCCTGCTCCTCCACAGCTCAGCGCTCCAATAAGTGTGAAAGAGCAGAGCAGGAGAGATGCTGACTGACAGTCAGCAGCTCTCCCCTCGGAGAGGTGAGAGAACCGAGCCATCGGAGATGTTCGGTGGTTCGGTTCTCAGTGCAGAGATGCCGGGAGTACACCTGCAGCATCGGTCTGATGCTGCATCCACCTAGTTAAGTATGAATTTGGGGAGGACAAAAGAGGGAACAGTTGACTTTAATGTATTCTGACTCCGATTGTTGTGAAGGCTGGAGCATTACATATAAAGGAAGTGTGTCATAACATAAGGGAAAAATAAACTTGAGAGACAAGTGCATTACCACAAAAGGTCACTAGATAGCAGCATGTGAACTAAATAAAAAAGGCCATAGAAAATGGTTAAGAAAATGTTAGAGAAATTATACTTTAAATGTCAGTTATGAAAGACGCCATTTTGTTTATCATGGCCTAGAAATAAACTATAGATAATATGGAGTCAGCAATATATATACTCAGCAATATAATATGCTTAGATGTGCAGTTTTGCATATATCCTGTATTTTTGTGTTGACTTGGGGAGTTTTCAAGTCAGTATCCTGTAACCATTGTTAGATGAAGATAACAGTCTGTAACAGACACTTCCACCTTTCCTGTTCTGTCCAGAATAAAGTTGAAAATACATGAGACTGGGCATGTTTTAAGACAGGAAAGGGGGGTGTCCAGGGCTTATAAAAAAGACATGTACCACAGTATTTTCCTTAGAAATGACGATGACAGCATGAAGATGTAATGCTATTCATTTCTCTTGCATATGCAATAAATATTACCTTGATGCCCGAGGACGGTCTGAGACGGTGAATTATTTCCCTAACAATTTGGTCTTTCGAGCCGGGAGTCCAATTTCCCCGAGACGCACTGGCCAACAGTGACCGATGACCGTACGGCAAAACTGTAAGTCCTCCATCTCAAATTAGATGTTAAAAAGAGGCCGGTCCGCTGAACTAGTGCCTCCCGGGCAGCGACTTACCAGATCAGCACAAGAGACCGCTCTCGGGACAAGGTAAGATTTTTATTTTTATTTTATTATTAACCTTTTGTGTTAGACTTGATTAGGAATTTGATGAATAAGGGATTTGAATATATACATACAATATAGAGATTGATCGAATGTTTATCTGTTTCTGTCCTATCTGCTTTACTCTTGTTGAGGGGAAATAAGTGGTCACGTATTCCCCGTATAGATCCGTCTGTGGCCATCTTGGATGGGCAGACCTAGTGACTAGCCCGCGTTTTGGGAAGACGCGCTCAGGGCGACCTGGCGGCAGTCGAGCACTGCGGGTGTTCTCTCTTGTGTGTTCTTGTTTGTTTCTTCTGGTTAATAGTCATTTGATATAGGGGTATGGTCCCATATTAATATCCGGGTGCAGATAAAGGAAATTTGTCAATTGGATCTTAGATCCAGACAGCCTTGTAAACTGCAGAAAATCCCTTGGGGACACATAAATACTCCTAGATCAAAACCTAAAGAACCCCCTGTTGATACAAGGGTGTGGCCTGATAGCTTTCTAGGCATATAAATACCCTTGGATCAAAAATACTTCCAGATAAAGAACCCCCCGTTGATACACGGGTGTGGCCTGATAGATTTCCAGGTAACAAACAGAGGACATTTGGCGGACCGCAGTGTTCATGCCAGCCTCATATGTTGTATTAATCCTGTGCAGGCACATAAATACCCTTGGATCAATGACTGAAATATTAAATGTTTTAATAGGATGAAAGAACAGTCGGGAGAATTCAGTCTCCTCGTAATTCTGTAAATGCTCTCTACAAGTTAGTGAAGTATTAAGTAATGATAAAAGAACAGTCAGGAGAATTCAGTCTCCTCGTAATTCTGTAATTCTCTAAGACACCAGTGTTTTAGCAATACACAAGATCAGTAATCTAGAAGTGATATATCATGACTAGAAAGTCTGTGAGTGATTGCAAGTGATAAGATACTGTGTGCGTGTGTTCTGTCATTGTGAGAAGACATTAACAAAAAAAAGAGCTCCGTGTGCACGATAAACAAAGTAGGTATGATCCATGGAAAATCTGTTGGTATGAATGAAGATGTTAAGTATATGTGTAGTCTAGACAAAGAGAATGTGACATTTCCTAAAATGTTTGAAAACAAAGTATGATTTTGATGCATTTTTAAATAAGGATTATTGTGTAATACTGTGTAGAAAGCTTAAAAATGATGCCGGCACAAAAATAAGAAAACAGAAGAAATTAGGCCTTCCCCAGGCAAAGAAATGGCTTGAGGAGGCTAACCATAGGTTAAATTCAGAAAACCATAAAAAGACTATGTTTTTGAACAAAGAGGAGGACAATAATATGACCGTCCTCTGAAGTTTAGTTCAGCAAATATTGACTGAACAAAACGTAACAAACCAAATGCAACCTGACTCTCCACTGTTTGTTCTTCCCCCGTGGTCACCTGGGTCACCCGCAGATGCAACCGATTCTCCTATGGCTGCAGCTAAACCCCCTCTCAAGATGACTCTTGCTGTCCAGAGGAGTCCACAAGGGACCCCCTTTACAGCAACTGTTACAAAATTTTTCGGGGACCTGGGGAACCAATTGATATCCCCCTCAGCAGGGGAACAAACAGAATGTGGAGAGGAAGAATTTCCACTAATTGAAGTTCCCAACCCTAGGGCAGGACAAAATGTAGGTGGTATAGTAGTCCCCAACACTATGATGGTATATCGCCCCTGGACCTCTGAGGATGTTAAAAAAAACTACTGAAGGGGTACCACATCCCAAGGTCAACATAGCTCAAATCAGGGATGGTATCATGGGAATGATTGCTAACTAGCATCTTATTGGGAGGGAAATAGAGCAGAATATCAGACAGATCCTGGGTCCCGACTGGCATCATGTAGTGGGAGATTGGAGTGGATTAAACAATCAGGGAGTTGTGTTGCCTCATGATGATGAAGCACTAGAAAACAGGAGAAATGCTCTTATAGCAAGGATAGAGAACAGAAGGATGGGAAACACCTGAACAAGGCCCCGCATTCAGGACTATGAAAAAAAAAAAAAAAAAAAGAGAAGGGAGTGTTTCCTGTGAGGTAAAAGAGGTCATTTGGTAAAAGAATGTAGGTCAAACAGAGAGGAAGAAGCATGACTAGAAGATGTTAGTATGTCTGCAGAGAGAGAGATACAGAAGAAAATGATGAGAAAAAATCTGAAATTTTGGATGTGTGCGCTGTTGAAACTTGTTTGCATGCTAAAGTCAAGTCAGAAATAATCTTGGTTGTGAAGGGTAGATGGCTAACATTTCTCTGTGATACTGGGGCTTGTAGGACCCTAATACAGCCGCTGGATATGAAAAAGGCAAAGAAAAAGGTGTAGTATATGTAAAATCTGCAAAATGAGTTGATGCACCAGGAGGTCATGTCTGAAGGTCTTACTGTGGAAGATCCACAGACAGGTAAATAGGCTCAGTGTAAAATTGTAATTTTGACTAAATGTCCTGTAAATTTGTTGGGTAGAGACATGTTGCACGCTCTTGATATTTCTGTCGTACCAGTGGAGGGAGATCTCAGAGCCCATCGGCTGTGTGAAAAACAAATCACAGCCGTGGATAATGAGCCCTGATACTGGTACAGCCTGGAATTTGCAAACTGAGGGATTAAATATACCCAAAACCCTGGCAGAAATAATTGATGAAGAGTCTGTGAGGAAAAGGTATAAGGTCCAGGCAAACCTCTATTGCACCATGTACTACAGAAAGATCTCTGGGCCTGATAAGTTCTATGAGAAACAGTTAATGAGTCTCACTAACACTGAAGTTCTATTAAAATGTCTGTACTGTGATAAGGAAGGAAATAGTGTGGCTACTTGTCTCCTACCATAGCCTATTCTGCAAATATACAGGCAGGATACTGTACCTCATGTTTCGGTCACCCGGAACCCCAAGGTATCATGGCATGAGCTAGGAGAACTTATCACGAACTGGGTCCAACTGACAGATGAGAAACTAAAATCCAGAGGGATTCAGAGGTATAGGAGGCATAAGGGAGAGAAAGATGGGTGGAGACTCGTGCAGGATTTACAGGCAGTCAATGGGGCCGTATTACCGAGGGCCCCGGTGGTCCCAAACATGCATGTCCTCCTGAACGAGCTCTACCCAGAGAACAAGGTATTTTCTGTTATCGATAACAGTAATCCTTCTTTCCCATTCCCTTACACAAAGACAGTCAGTTCTGGGTTGCATTTATGTACACGGAAAAAAAAAGAGGTACACTTACACTAGGTTATCCCAGGGATATTGTGAAAGTCCAACTGCCTTCTCACAAAGAATGTCCAATAATTTGTCTCGGTTTGTACCTCCCAGTGTGAGTTAAATTCTCTTGTATGTGGATGACATTCTGGTAGTAATGTATGTAAAATTACCATGGTTCTGATGCATTTCCTCGCAGACCAAGGTCAAAAGGTCAGCAAAGACTAATTACAACTGTGGAAAGAAAAGGTGAAATGCCTGGGTTACATTTTATCTCAAGAAGGTAGACTTTTGCATGAGATCCGAAAAGAGGCCATCCTTCAAGTCCCCAAATCACATACCAAAAATAAATGATGTCATTTCTTGGCATGGCAAATGTCTGTAGAGCATGGATAGCAAATTATGCTATGGAGGTGGCGCCTCTTTCTGATCTCATCTATGGTTCACTAATGGCTGCAAAAGATTCCATTCAGTGGAATGTGGAAGCAGAGGATGCATTTACGAAGGTAAAGCACCTCATTGTGGGTTCTCATGGATGTTCCCTTTCTAGATGCTGACATTACCTTTTGTGTTGATGGGTCTTGTAAAAAGGACGATAAAGGGGTACATCAAACGGCATACGCTATAGTAACGCATGACCAGGTCATTGAAAAGTGGGCGGAAGCTTTTCCTATGACACACCCAAATGGGCAGTCAGTAGCCAAAGTACTTATTAAAGAGGTGATTCCATTTCATGGGATCCCCTCTGTGATTTACAGTGACAATGGCTCCCATTTTGTAAACCGAACAATACAACAAATTGGTAAATAGTACAATATTGACCTAAAAAACCACTGTGTCTACCACCCACAATCTGTGGGCACAGTGGAGAGACACAATGGTACCTTAAAGAGTAAACTAAGAAAATTGTTGAAGGAAACAGGGAAAAATAAATGGGTTTAGTGTTTGCCAATGGCATTGTTGAGTATAAGAATTACCCCTACTGCTAAAGGACTAACAACGTATGAAATGTTGTATGGTAAACCTTATTATATTCCACAACTAGCCACCGTTCCTCTCCCTAAAGAGGAAATAGACTTGACTTGTATAATAAGAATGTTTTCATAAAATAGAACTGGGTCAGAATGTGTAAATGAGAAAAAGAGCTACTCTAAGACTAAAATGCAAAGTATACCCCCATCAGTACAAGCATTACCAGGAAATTTTACTTGTTTTTCTAACAATGACAGTAATGGTACAAATGTTGGCACCCTGTCCCCTGAATACTGTGCAACTACAACCCTTACTACAGACATTAAGTATGAACTAAAATGGTTTCAGGAACAAAAACAGCAATTGGCTGATGTTTGGTGTCTGTGTGGAGATAAGAGACTAAGGCCCAGACTGCCACCTAGATGGGAGGGTAGTTGTGCCCTTACCCGATTGCTGCTTCCCTTTTATATAGTTCCTATGAGTGATAAATCAATGAAACTACCAGGTAAATACTTTTTTTTAAAGGAATTAAGCGAGAAACACCACAAGGATCATTTGACAACCGAGTGTATATAGACGAAATAGGTGTTCCACGAGGAGTTCCAGATGGAATTAAAGCGCAGAATCAAATAACAGCAGGACTCACCTCACTCTTCATATGAGTCCAGCCCAAAAAGAACGTCGACTGGATAAACTACATCTACTACAACCAGCAGAGGTTTGTGAATTACACCAGAGATGCTATCAAAGGTATAGCAGCACAATTGGACGCCACCTCTTTGACAGCGTGGCAGAACCGTATAGCGTTGGATATGTTGCTGGCAGAAAGGGGCGGGGTATGCAAAATGTTCGGCACCTTCTGCTGCACTTTTATTCCAAACAATACGGCACCTGATGGAAGTATCACCAAAGCCTTACAAGGCCTACAAATGCTATCCGAAGAATTAGCTGAGAACTCTGGTGTAGAGAACCCCCTGACAGGACTTTTCGAAAAATGGTTTGGTAAATGGGGTGATCTTGCAAAAAGTTTGCTTATCTCTATTGTCATGGCAGCCGCAGTTCTTACATTGTGTGGATGTTGCTGCATTCCCTGTATTAGGGGAATTCTTCAAAGACTGATTAACACATCTTTAACAAAAACTATGCTCCTCCAGAGCGACACGGAACTATACTCGGAACCTGATGATGAATTTACAACTCTCGCTAAGGACTCATCTGTCTAAATGATAATACCTGGTAAAATAAAATAACCTGGATATTTGAAGTATTGACATTATTAGTATAAAAGGGGGGAGATGTTAGAGAAATTATACTTTAAATGTCAGTTATGAAAGACGCCATTTTGTTTATCATGGCCTAGAAATAAACTATAGATAATATGGAGTCAGCAATATATATACTCAGCAATATAATATGCTTAGATGTGCAGTTTTGCATATATCCTGTATTTTTGTGTTGACTTGGGGAGTTTTCAAGTCAGTATCCTGTAACCATTGTTAGATGAAGATAACAGTCTGTAACAGACACTTCCACCTTTCCTGTTCTGTCCAGAATAAAGTTGAAAATACATGAGACTGGGCATGTTTTAAGACAGGAAAGGGGGGTGTCCAGGGCTTATAAAAAAGACATGTACCACAGTATTTTACTTAGAAATGACGATGACAGCATGAAGATGTAATGCTATTCATTTCTCTTGCATATGCAATAAATATTACCTTGATGCCCGAGGACGGTCTGAGACGGTGAATTATTTCCCTAACAGAAAACAATCTATATAAATTCTATGTCCCATTGGGGCGGCACATAATGATTATTTTTTATACTCTGTTAAGTCACAATGAATATACAGTCAAGTAGACATTGTTGTAACAGCCTCCATTTTCAGGGATGCCCCTTATGCCACGTACACACGAGCGGACTTTACGGCAGACTTTGTCCTGCAGACTTTTCAACTGACTTTACGACGGACTTTCCGAATGAACGGACTTGCCTACACACGATCAACCAAAGTCCGACGGATTCGTACGTGATGACGTACGACCGGACTAAAACAAGGAAGTTCATAGCCAGTAGCCAATAGCTGCCCTAGCGTCGGTTTTTGTCCGTCGGACTAGCATACAGACGAGCTGACTTTTCGACCGGACTCGAGTCCGTCGAAAAGATTTGAAACATGTTTCATTTCTGGGTTCGTCGAACTTTTGGGGAAAAAAGTCCGCTGGAGCCCACACACGATCGAATTGTCCGACGGACTCCGGTCCGCCGAACCAAGTATGCCGCAAAGTTCGGTCGTGTGTACGCGGCATTAGGTTGGTGTCAGTGAAAGTGGGAATGACCCATATTTTGTCAATGGAAGTAGGATGTCCTTTACATTGGAGTCAACCAGCTGTTGAAAAAAGAGCCAGTTTATTCTGAAGTTGAGTGAACCTTCTATTAAAGCTGGCTATACACCAGTAGAATCTTATTAAAAAAAGTTAATTTTAAGGAGAATTTTCTAATAATTTGTGAGGCTAAATTAATGATTGTTTTCGAGCAATTAGAAAATTCAAAAGAAGCAGAATACAATTTTTTTCTTGATTGAGCAAATTTCCAACAGTGAATGTGGTTTTCCTACAGGAAATTACAATATTTCCAAAACTTTAAGTGCAAATTAAATGAATTTGATGTTTGTTAAATCATGGAATGTACCCAGAATTTTTGTACAAATGTTCCTTACATTTATTTCAAAATCTACTAGAGTATGGTCAGCTTAACCCACACAAGTGCTATCAAGAGATAAATGGTGAGATATTTCATAGGGACTTTAACTCTTTGCCAGAGTTTATTGAGAGATATTCAGGAGATCAGTCATTTTTACCTTTGGCAATGAGTCACGTTGGAGGGTCTGAGCGAGAGAATGTCACCAACACACCAGGGGTCTTCGGAATGGGTCCAAAGCTTTATTCAGTGATCATCATTATAATAGAAGCAATGTTTCAGAGCCTCCCAGGACCCCTTCACCAGGCATGTGATGATGAAGGGGTCTTGCAAGGCTCCAAAATAGTGTTTCTATTGTATTGATGCGATCGCTGAATAAAGCTTTGGGATCGTTCTGAAGATTCCTGGTGTGCTAGTGACATTCTCTTGCTCTGATTACCTACGGTTACAGCCGGTGTTCGCTGCACCACCCATTAACACTTACAGCCACTGTGCAGGAATGTGTGCAATGGGAATAGTATGTTGATGTGTTGTAGGGTCTGAGATGCCCAATACATGGGGCAACACTTTAAAGGGGTTTCAATCCAGATTTAGCTGATAAAGACTTCCCAGAAGCAATACTTTAATGTACAGTTAGAGAGTGAGATACCTCACTAGGTGAGGCCAAAACATGTCCAGTCAATAAAAGTCAGCTTTTTGCTGACTTTTCAGCTCTTTTTACAAAGATCTCAGCACTGCTATCCTCAACTGACAGGCTGACTGATGACTGACTGGCCAGATGTCTTAAACAAACCTTCTGGTGTGCCAAACGTAGCAGGGATCTCTCCAGCCACAGTTGGCAGAAAAACTAACTAAATAGATAGGCATTGTACTTTTAACTGGTAGGCATCTTTACTATGGAAATGCTGCATGCAGAATATGTGAGGAAGCCTGTAGGCAGGTGGTAGAGAAGGTCCCATTTAAGGTGCCTCCTTATGGGAGAAGTTGAGAGTTTAGGCAGGACCAGGGATGCAGGTGGGTCAGACCAGAGAAGAAGTAAAAGAGGCAAAATCTAGCAGCTGTGCTCCTGCTCTTCCCTGTCCCCAGGGTTCCTCACCATAGCCCCGAGAGAGAAGGAGAGCTCCAGCGGGTCAGTTCAGGTCCAGAGGAAGACTGCGAGAGTTGGTCCACCCATTGGTTCCTCCCCTCCTTTCCCAGGCAGAGAAGGCTAGCACAGCTACAGGGAGTGAGTGCCATTTTGCCTAATATCAACTGTTCCTCATATATTGCCTATGGAACTGTATTGGGCTCTGTGACCCAGGAAGAGCCATGTATTGATTGAGACTTTTCAATAAAAGAACATTAACAACATCCAACCTCGTGGTATCTTTTTTCCATTTTCACGCTGCTCTGAAGAGTGAGAGAGTGCTACTGGTGTCCCCTGGCTGGCCTGTAAAAGGTAGGCCAGCCACTGGAACACATGGGAGTGAGGGGGTGAGTTCCCCCTACATCAGATGCTCACATGGTCGGAGTTGGGGATACTGAAAAACTCCAGCCTAATAAATATTAATTTTAAAATTAATTTTAAAAGTTATTAAAATTAAGTATTATGTACTGAATATATAATATCGATGGAATATCTAACAAACCTATATATCTATAACACACACATAAAAATATATAAATATATATTATATATATATATATATATATATATATATATGTATATGTGTGTGTGTAATAGGTAAGAGTATTATTATAGATAAAAATTGTTAAAAGAAGCTAAAAAGTGTATGTACATGTACCACATGAATGCATAATATAAGTGAGGAGGCTCTAGAGAGTGGGATCATGTTTCATTTTACATTATTTCTTACCACCCGCATAGACGTATATATGTATGGAACTTGATATGATATGATATATAAGGATAAATAAGTGGATGGAGGAACCTAAAAACAATGCAAGTAATGTACTGAGAATTTTTCTATATAGGGTAAACAATATTATTTAAATTACTAGATTACTGTACTAATTTCTATTTCCTCGTTTAGGCCATGAGGTGTCATAGTATTTAAGGAATAGATCCAGAAGGTCTCTTGTTTACAAAGTCGTTGGAATCTCTCTGCTGGAGTATATCTGTCAGATATGGATTCAATGATCCAGACATGAAGGTTAGCAATCTCTTTTTGGTGGTGGGCAGCAACACTATATTTAGGGTCACCAGCCTGGACGGCACAAAGGTGCTCTCCAAATCTGGTGCGTAGAGCCCTAATTATTCTACCAAAATATAAGAGTCCACAAGGGCAAGAAATACAGTAGACTACATATGTGGTAGAGAAATTATAGAAAGAACTTAGGGTAAAAGTCTTACCACTGGTCATAAATGTTTTTTTTTTGCCATGAATGACATGCGAGCAAGTAAGGCATAAAGCTTTTTTACAGCGAAACATCCCTATGAGTGGGATTAATGTAAGTTGTTTAAGCATGTGATGTTTATTGTTTCCCTGGGATTTAGTTTTGCTGGGAGCAATCTTACTCTTGATGTTTGTTGCCCTTCGATAGGCAAATTTAGGTGATTCGGATAAGGACATAGATAAGTGCAGATCTTGACTGAGAATGGACCAATGTTTTTTTATGACTGGCATGATATTGTGTGATAAAACGAGTTATTGGTTCTGAAATCTGTTTTTTAGAAGTTGGCAGACTTTCTTTTTGGTAAGATGTACATCTTCAATGAGATTGGTTGGGTAACCTTTATCAAGGAACTTTTTCTTTAAGTGCAGTACTTTGAGATGTATAATCGTCCAAACTTGTACAATTACGTCTCAGACGGTGGAATTGGCTTTTGGGTACATTACTTTTCCACCTGGGATGATGACAGCTGGAATAATGTAAAAATGAATTTCTAGCCATCGGTTTTGTATAATTTTTGGCTCTAATTGTACTGTCAATATGAAATAATTCTAAATCCAAAAAACATATAGAGTCAGGGTCCATGACAGAAGTAAATGTTAGACCAAAATTATTGGTGTTACAGTAGGCAACAAAATCATTAACAGAGCTTGCTGGGCCATCCCAAATGATGATAATGTCATCAATATAGCGACCGTAGAAGACCAGGTGTGCAGAGAAGGGATTGTTGGCCCCAACACACCTGGTCTCCCACAGTCCCATGGCTAAGTTAGCATAGCTTGGGGCAAAGTTTGCCCCCATTGCTGTGCCTTGTTTTTGCAAATAAAAGTCACCATCAAACATAAAATAATTATGCTCTAAACAAAACTGAGTAGCAAGAAGAATAAAATCAATTTGTTGTGTATTGAGATTGGAATCATTAAGGAAATAGGCTACCGCCTGAAGGCCAACTTTATGAGGTATCGAGGTGTATAAAGAACACACATCCAAAGATACCCACATACCATGTCCAATCACAGTCTGGTATGATTCTTGTAGCACATAAAAGCCCTCCCAGACCTGGCTGCCAGGACACATGTGAAGAGAACCTGTAAAGGGAACCCGTGAAGGATGAGAAATGGGCACGATGTGTGTGGTAAAGTTTTTGCTGCTTCAAGGAGAATTCACTCAGGACAGAAACCTAGAAAAAGTTTCAAACAATTTTTTTTTGAAGAAGCCAAATGGAAAATCGCTGGGGCAAACAGTGACTGCATCCAATCAGAATCAGAATACAGTGGATAGAGATATCCTTTGGAATCTTGTTCAGTCCGCAGGCAGAACAAGAGAAATCTATACGGGTATAGCTAGCTTAAAATTGTACAGATGTACAGACTGTACATCCATAGCTCTTTCAATACAGTAAAGTGAGGGCTGTCACCCTAGAGTGTTATTCGCAGGGTTGCAATGTGAAAATAAAGAATCTGAAAAAAAACCTAATGCAGCCATCTAATCTAATGACTGAGAAGCTGCAATATATTACATTTTTGTCTTTGGGTTTAGATACTCTTTAACCACTTGACGACCGCCTCACGCCGATGTACGTCGGCAAAGTGGCACGGACAGGCAAAATCACGTACAGGGTACGTGATTTGCCTTCCGCGGGTGGGGGGTCCGATCGGACCCCCCCCCGGTGCCCGAGGCAGTCGTCTTTTGTCCAGCGGCGATCGGTGATGAGGGGGAGACCATCCGTTCGTGGCCCCCCCCTCGCGATCGCCGCCGGCCAATGAAAACACTCCTTTGCTGCTGTATGCTAAACAGCAGCAAAGGAAGTGATGTCATCTCCCCTCGGGTCGGTATTTTCCGTTCCGGCCCGAGGAGAGAAGACATCTATGTGAGTGCACCAACACACACACACACAGTAGAACATGCCAGGCACACAAAACACCCCGATCCCCCCCCCGATCGCCCCCCGATCCCCCCCCAATCACCCCCCCCCCTGTCACAAACTGACACCAGCAGTTTTTTTTTTTTTTTTTTTTTTCTGATTACTGCATAGTGTCAGTTTGTGACAGTTACAGTGTTGGGACAGTGAGTATTACCCCCCTTTAGGTCTAGGGTACCCCCCTAACCCCCCCTAATAAAGTTTTAACCCCTTGATCACCCCCTGTCACCAGTGTCACTAAGCGATCATTTTTCTGATCGCTGTATTAGTGTCGCTGGTGACGCTAGTTAGTGAGGTAAATATTTAGGTTCGCCGTCAGCGTTTTATAGCGTCAGGGACCCCCATATACTACCTAATAAATGTTTTAACCCCTTGATTGCCCCCTAGTTAACCCTTTCACCACTGATCACCGTATAACCGTTACGGATGACGCTGGTTAGTTCGTTTATTTTTTATAGTGTCAGGGCACCCGCCGTTTATTACCAAATAAAGGTTTAGCCCCCTGATCGCTCGGCGGTGATATGCGTCGCCCCAGGCAGCGTCAGATTAGCGCCAGTACCGCTAACACCCACGCATGCAGCATACGCCTCCCTTAGTGGTATAGTATCTGATCGGATCAATATCTGATCCGATCAGATCTATACTAGCGTCCCCAGCAGTTTAGGGTTCCCAAAAACGCAGTGTTAGCGGGATCAGCCCAGATACCTGCTAGCACCTGCGTTTTGTGCCTCCACCCAGCCCACCCAAGTGCAGTATCGATCGATCACTGTCACTTACAAAACACTAAACGCATAACTGCAGCGTTCGCAGAGTCAGGCCTGATCCCTGCGATCGCTAACAGTTTTTTTGGTAGCATTTTGGTGAACTGGCAAGCACCAGCCCCAGGCGTCAGGTTAGCGCCAGTACCGCTAACACCCACGCACGCAGCATACGCCTCCCTTAGTGGTATAGTATCTGAACGGATCAATATCTGATCCGATCAGATCTATACTAGCGTCCCCAGCAGTTTAGGGTTCCCAAAAACGCAGTGTTAGCGGAATCAGCCCAGATACCTGCTAGCACCTGCGTTTTGCCCCTCCGCCCGGCCCAGCCCAGCCCACCCAAGTGCAGTATCGATCGATCACTGACACTTACAAAACACTAAACGCATAACTGCAGCGTTCGCAGAGTCAGGCCTGATCCCTGCGATCGCTAACAGTTTTTTTTGTAGCGTTTTGGTGAACTGGCAAGCACCAGCCCCAGGCAGCGTCAGATTAGCGCCAGTACCGCTAACACCCACGCACGCACCGTACACCTCCCTTAGTGGTATAGTATCTGATCGCATCAATATCTGATCCGATCAGATCTATACTAGCGTCACCAGCAGTTTAGGGTTCCCAAAAACGCAGTGTTAGCGGGATCAGCCCAGATACCTGCTAGCACCTGCGTTTTGCCCCTCCGCCCGGCCCGGCCCAGCCCACCCAAGTGCAGTATCGATCGATCACTGACACTTACAAAACACTAAACGCATAACTGCAGCGTTCGCAGAGTCAGGCCTGATCCCTGCGATCGCTAACGTTTTTTGGTAGCGTTTTGGTGAACTGGCAAGCGCCAGCGGCCTAGTACACCCCGGTCGTAGTCAAACCAGCACTGCAGTAACACGTGGTGACGTGGCGAGTCCCATAAGTGCAGTTGAAGCTGGTGAGGTGGCAAGCACAAGTAGTGTCCCGCTGCCACCAAAAAGACAAACACAGGCCCATCGTGCCCATAGTGCCCTTCCTGCTGCATTCGCCAATCCTAATTGGGAACCCACCGCTTCTGCAGCGCCCGTACTTCCCCCATTCACATCCCCTACCAAATGCAGTCGGCTGCATGAGAGGCATTTTCTTTATGTCCTCCCGAGTACCCCTACCCAACGAACCCCCCAAAAAAGATGTCGTGTCTGCAGCAAGCGCGGATATAGGCGTGACACCCGCTATTATTGTCCCTCCTGTCCTGACAATCCTGGTCTTTGCATTGGTGAATGTTTTGAACGCTACCATTCACTAGTTGAGTATTAGCGTAGGGTACAGCATTGCACAGACTAGGCACACTTTCACAGGGTCTCCCAAGATGCCATCGCATTTTGAGAGACCCGAACCTGGAACCGGTTACCGTTATAAAAGTTAGTTACAAAAAAAGTGTAAAAAAAAAAAAAAATATGAAATAAAAAAAAATAGTTGTTGTTTTATTGTTCTCTCTCTCTCTATTCTCTCTCTCTATTGTTCTGCTCTTTTTTACTGTATTCTATTCTGCAATGTTTTATTGTTATTGTTATTGTTATTATGTTTTATCATGTTTGTTTTTCAGGTGTGTAATTATTTACACTTTACTGTGCTTTATTGTTAACCATTGTTAACCATTTTTTTGTCTTCAGGTACGCCATTCACGACTTTGAGTGGTTATACCAGAATGATGCCTGCAGGTTTAGGTATCATCTTGGTATCATTCTTTTCAGCCAGCGGTCGGCTTTCATGTAAAAGCAATCCTAGTGGCTAATTAGCCTCTAGACTGCTTTTACAAGCCGTGGGAGGGAATGCCCCCCCCCCCCCACCGTCTTCCGTGTTTTTCTCTGGCTCTCCTGTCTCAACAGGGAACCTGAGAATGCAGCCGGTGATTCAGCCAGCTGACCATAGAGCTGATCAGAGACCAGAGTGGCTCCAAACATCTCTATGGCCTAAGAAACCGGAAGCTACGAGTATTTCATGACTTAGATTTCGCCGGATGTAAATAGCGCCATTGGGAAATTGGGGAAGCATTTTATCACACCGATCTTGGTGTGGTCAGATGCTTTGAGGGCAGAGGAGAGATCTAGGGTCTAATAGACCACAATTTTTTCAAAAAAGAGTACCTGTCACTACCTATTGCTATCATAGGGGATATTTACATTCCCCGAGATAACAATAAAAATGATTAAAAAAAAAAATATGAAAGGAACAGTTTAAAAGTAAGATTAAAAAAGCAAAAAAATAATAAAGAAAAAAAAAAAAAAACACCCCTGTCGCCCCCTGCTCTCGCGCTAAGGCGAACGCAAGCGGCGGTCTGTCGTCAAACATAAACAGCAATTGCACCATGCATGTGAGGTATCACCGCGAAGGCCAGATCGAGTGCAGTAATTTTTCCAGTAGACCTCCTCTGTAAATCTAAAGTGGTAACCTGTAAAGGCTTTTGAAGGCTTTTAAACATGTATTTATTTTGTTGCCACTGCACGTTTGTGCGCAATTTTAAAGCATGTCATGTTTGGTATCCATGTACTCGGCCTAAGATCATCTTTTTTATTTCATCAAACATTTGGGCAATATAGCGTGTTTTAGTGCATTAAAATTAAAAAAAGTGTGTTTTTTCCCCAAAAAATGCGTTTGAAAAATCGCTGCGCAATTACTGTGTGAAAAAAAAAAATGAAACACCCACCATTTTAATCTGTAGGGCATTTGCTTTAAAAAAATATATAATGTTTGGGGGTTCAAAGTAATTTTTTTGCAAAAAAAAAAAACTTTTTCATGTAAACAATAAGTGTCAGAAAGGGCTTTGTCTTCAAGTGGTTAGAAGAGTGGGTGATGTGTGACATAAGCTTCTAAATGTTGTGCATAAAATGCCAGGACAGTTCAAAACCCCCCCAAATGACCCCATTTTGGAAAGTAGACACCCCAAGCTATTTGCTGAGAGGCATGTCGAGTCCATGGAATATTTTATATTGTGACACAAGTTGCGGGAAAGAGACAAATTTTTTTTTTTTTTTTTTTTTTTTTTGCACAAAGTTGTCACTAAATGATATATTGCTCAAACATGCCATGGAAATATGTGAAATTACACCCCAAAATACATTCTGCTGCTTCTCCTGAGTACGGGGATACCACATGTGTGAGACTTTTTGGGAGCCTAGCCGCGTACGGGACCCCGAAAACCAAGCACCGCCTTCAGGCTTTCTAAGGGCGTGAATTTTTGATTTCACTCTTCACTGCCTATCATAGTTTCGGAGGCCATGGAATGCCCAGGTGGCACAAAACCCCCCCAAATGACCCCATTTTGGAAAGTAGACACCCCAAGCTATTTGCTGAGAGGTATAGTGAGTATTTTGCAGACCTCACTTTTTGTCACAAAGTTTTGAAAATTGAAAAAAGAAAAAAAAAAAATGTTTTTTCTTGTCTTTCTTCATTTTCAAAAACAAATGAGAGCTGCAAAATACTCACCATGCCTTTCAGCAAATAGCTTGGGGTGTCTACTTTCCAAAATGGGGTCATTTGGGGGGGTTTTGTGCCACCTGGGCATTCCATGGCCTCCGAAACTGTGATAGGCAGTAAAGAGTGAAATCAAAAATTTTCACCCTTAGAAATCCTGAAGGCAGTGATTGGTTTTCGGGGTCCAGTACGCGGCTAGGCTCCCAAAAAGTCCCACACATGTGGTATCCCCATACTCAGGAGAAGCAGCTAAATGTATTTTGGGGTGCAATTCCACATATGCCCATGGCCTGTGTGAGCAATATATCATTTAGTGACAACTTTATGAAAAAAAAAAAAAAAAAAAGTGTCACTTTCCCGCAACTTGTGTCAAAATATAAAATATTCCATGGACTCAATATGCCTCTCAGCAAATAGCTTGGGGTGTCTACTTTCCAAAATGGGGTCATTTTGGGGGGTTTTGTGCCACCTGGGCATTCCATGGCCTCCGAAACTGTGATAGGCAGTGAAGAGTGAAAGCAAAAATTTACACCCTTAGAAATCCTGAAGGCGGTGATTGGTTTTCGGGGCCCCGTACGCGGCTAGGCTCCCAAAAAGTCCCACACATGTGGTATCCCCATACTCAGGAGAAGCAGCTAAATGTATTTTGGGGTGCAATTCCACATAGGCCCATGGCCTGTGTGAGCAATATATCATTTAGTGACGACTTTTTGTAAATATTTTTTTTTTTTTTTTTTTGTCATTTTTCAATCACTTGGGACAAAAAAAATAAATATTCAATGGGTTCAACATGCCTCTCAGCAATTTCCTTGGGGTGTCTACTTTCCAAAATGGGGTCATTTGGGGGGGTTTTGTACTGCCCTGCCATTTTAGCACCTCAAGAAATGACATAGGCAGTCATAAACTAAAAGCTGTGTAAATTCCAGAAAATGTACCCTAGTTTGTAGACGCTATAACTTTTGCGCAAACCAATAAATATACGCTTATTGACATTTTTTTTACCAAAGACATGTGGCCGAATACATTTTGGCCTAAATGTATGACTAAAATTTAGTTTATTGGATTTTTTTTATAACAAAAATTAGAAAATATCATTTTTTTTCAAAATTTTCGGTCTTTTTCCGTTTATAGCGCAAAAAATAAAAACCGCAGAGGTGATCAAATACCATCAAAAGAAAGCTCTATTTGTGGGAAGAAAAGGACGCAAATTTCGTTTGGGTACAGCATTGCATGACCGCGCAATTAGCAGTTAAAGCGACGCAGTGCCAAATTGGAAAAAGACCTCTGGTCCTTAGGCAGCATAATGGTCCGGGGCTCAAGTGGTTAAAAGCAGGAATGAGTTTAACAAGAACTGGCAATTCACACAGATCCTGCATGCTACAAGCCTCATTTTTTATGTTTACATTAGATCCCTTCACAGTGCGTTGGTGGTCATGGGGAGGTTAAGCTTCAATAACACTGACCACCAAATTCAGGGGGTGAGGGAATTATTTCACTGCCCTTGACCACCAGTGTTTGGGGGAGGGGGGTAATAATACTGACATCATTGTTGGGGGTGGTTATTGCTTCCACTGACATCAATGTTGGGGCTGGTTATTTCATCCACTGACACCAATGTTGGCAATGGTTATTGCTTCCACTGACACCAATGTTTGGGGTGGTTATTGCATCCACTGACACCAATGTTGGCAGTGGTTATTGCTTCCTAAGACACCAATGCTGGGGGTGGTTATTGCATCCACTGACACCAATGTAGGGCGGTGGTTATTGCTTCCACTGACACCAATGCTGGGGGTGGTTATTGCTTCCACTGACACCAATGCTGGGGGTGGTTATTGCTTCCACTGACACCAATGTAGGGCGGTGGTTATTGCTTCCACTGACATCAATGTTGAGGGTTGTTTTTGCATCCACTGGCACTAATGTTTGGAGTTATTATTGCATCCACTAACACCAATGCTGGTAGTTATTATTAATGCCACTGACACCAATGTTGAAGGTTATTATTGCATCGACTGACACCAATGCGGGGAGTTATTATTACTGCCATTTACACCAATGTTTGGGGTTATTATTGTGTCCACTGACATCAATTTTAAAGCTTATTATTGCGTTCACTGACACAAATGTTGGGGATTATTATTGCACACTCACTGACTCTTACAGTATGTTATGGGTTATTATTGTGTCCACTGACCCCAATGTTGAAGCTTATCATTGCGTCCACTGCACAAATATTGGGGGTTATTATCAGGGATGGTGCAAGGATTTTTGACACCTTATGCTTGATTTGATTGTAGCCGTATTAGTGCAATTGTGACAGAGAAAATTGAGTACTGTCCGTGATACTTTTTTTATTTGCACTAACATACAATTTTTCAGGACAAGCTTTCGGGGTATGTCCCCTTCTTCAAGGTCCAAGCAGTACTGATTCACAAATTTTTAAGCAGAATTTTAAACATCTTTATTACCATTGATTTGTATGTGTTTGGTTTTCTCTTTTTTTTTTTTTTTTGTTTTTTTCTTCTTCTTTAACATTCTGCTTAAAAATTTGTGAATCAGTACTGCTTGGACCTTGAAGAAGGGGACATACCCCGAAAGCTTGTCCTGAAAAATTGTATGTTAGTGCAAATAAAAAAAGTATCACGGACAGTACTCAATTTTCTCTGACACCTTATGCAAAGCCTAATTTTGCAGCCACCCTTGACTCCACCCTGACCCCACCTTTTTAATGAAGCACCCATCAAATGCAGCCTCACCAACGCTCATCAATGCAGCCTCACCAGCACCCATCAACGCAGCCTACTGTGCCCATCAATGCAATCTCACTAGCACCCATCAATGCAGCTTACCAGTGCCCATCAATGCAGTCTCACCAGCACCCATCAATGCAGCCTACCAGTGCCCATCAATGCAGCCTCATCAGAGACCATCAATGCAGCCCACCAGTGCCCATCAATGCAGCCTACCAGTGCCCATCAATGCAGCCCACCAAGGAGGGAGGGGGGAGGGGGGGGCAAGGGAGGGGGTGGCCCGATCCCTCGGTACATGGACAGATCAGTCTTTATACATTAAATACATTTACATGTGAATCTGCGATAATGCAATCTCAGACAGTAACAGTATTTCACTCACCAGGTCTGGGGCTCTGCACACTGCTCTGCATCCATCCGACGATGCGACCCTACCAAGCATGTGCAAGGAACAATTTTAAATTCTGCCTGACGTGTGCCTCCTCCAGGCAGGCTCCACCTGTCACCCAGCTCGGAGCGCCGCCGCCAGGCGCTATAGCACTTGAGTGACGCTGCCGGCGTTGTTCAGGACAGGTCAGGAAGGAGAGTGGCCTCTATGATGGGGGGCGGGCCAGGGGACACAGGATTAGGAATCATGTATGGGCAGAGAGGCAGAGCTGGCTGGCTGTGGTCACGTCACGGACAGCAATCACAGGTCACTGATGACTAGGGTTGCCACCTGTATGGGAATGACCCGGACAATTCGGTTTTTGACACTTCTGCCCGGGTTTCTGTTCATCTGACACCTGGACACAACATCAGTCAGTCCCTGCCAACCTGTCAGATCTGTCCTAGGATCGGAGCTTTTTACCAGCTTGTCTCCCTGAGTGCAGTACTGTCATGGGCCAGAGGGGGGTCGGTAGGTAGGCTGCACCTTCTCTGATTCTGGTGCCTGGATGCCGACACCCCCAGACGATCTGGCTGCAGAGAGGCAGCACTTGTAGTGTGGGGGGTGTGATCATCCCTGCACTCTCTATACACCGTGCCCTGATGACACAGTGCACTGACTGACACCAATATTGAGGCTTGTTATTGCATCCTCTAACACCAATGCTGGGGCTTATTACTACTATTGCTGACACCAATGTTGAAGGTTATTATTGCGTCCACTGACATCAATGCTGGGGGTTATTGTACTTAAATAAAACGTTTTTTTTTTTTTTAACATTTTTCAGAGGAGGGGAACCAAGGAAGGCAAAATATAAGCAGATTAAACTTTAGCCTTAACTACAGTATAAAGATAATAATTTTCTTCCCAAAAATCTTCAACGTGTCCATCTATGCTCATATTGAATCTTCATTTTGGGTTTAAGTCAGCCTTTAACCTTCATCTGGCACATCTTGCCGGCCTTGTGGAGGGTCCTTGTTACATTATGCATACCGTTCTGAATTGTGGAATGTTAACAACTCTCACATTATGGTGTAAATACTTGGAAAAAAAACTCTGCTTTCTAGCATAATAGGACATATTAACATATGAAATGATTAATAATTAAGCAGATGGCATCCTTTGTGTGTTTGTATTCACAACTAGTCTAATAGCCGCTTATTACAGTCTCAATAGCACGCCAATTTGACCGGTTACACTTCGAGAAACTGGCAAGACAGATCTAATAGTGAAAAGTCTGATTTAAGTAGGAGGTAATAAAACACATCTCTGAATTAATTGACATGACAAAAAAAAAATCACATTTTAAAGAACTGAGGACATTCTTGTTTTTTAATTTGCAGTAATTGAGTTGTAAGCCAGGGGAGCCCCCTAGTGGTGAAGAATATTAATCACAGCTTGCTATTTGAGTTTGTATTCTATCCAAGGATTGCTCAGTTGAAGTTCTCAAGACCCATGAAGAGCTCGTTCAGATTTAAATGAGCCCTTCCCACCCTCTGAAAAGCGTTCTGTGGTGGATCTATTTTGAGGAGGGGTTTTCAGGTGGCTGGGAGTCGATATTTCACCGCCTTACTTTCTGTTTTAACCCTCAAAAAGCTGAACCACTCCGCCACAACCACTGGCATTGCACACAGTTGCAAGGTGGTTGCAGCTTGGCCCAATTCATGTGGATGGGTGGTGCTCGGCACTGGTACTGCCCACCAAAATGAAGCAGGGTTTTTATATTTCTGTATATATAGCTCTGAGCAACTGCATGTCCTTGTTTAGGTGGGTAATCAGGGGGCTAAGAAAAAAAAACACATGTCCTCTGCCTGCTTTTTATGCCCCCTGGCCAACCTTGTTTTTCGTGAACCTTAAGCTCCTCCCATGAACTTCCTGATATAAGCCATGTTTTGGCACCTCCTGTTTTCCATATTATTGTGCTCTCTCCAGCTGATATATTGCTTCTTTCACTCCTGCTGCCATCTGTATCTGTGCTACCACTCGCTACCAACCTTTAGCTTGTTCCTCAACTACGCTTCTGCTTGATCCCACTTGTTATCGACCTTTGGCTTGTCTATTGACTGTGCTTCTGCTTGATCCCCACTTGCTTTATCTGCTACTAGACCGGCTTGTTCACCTCCTGCTGGGGCTATCCTGAGGATCGCGACCTGGTACTAACACGCAGCAAAACCCATCTCCTCCATTCAGGAGCTCTAGTGAATACCGGTTAGTGCTTAGACCCAGCACCTTGGGTAAGCCACATCCTCTGTCAGGGTGAGCTGTGTGTCAGGTCACCTGGGACCAGGTGACAGATGCACTCTGTAGGAGTCAGATGTTCACCGCTAAGGTAGTGGACCCTAGGACTGACTGCTGCGGATTGAACCCTGGAACATTCAGGAAGCAGGTCTACAGGATAACTAACATGGATCCCAGTGGGAGCTAGAGCATAGATTCCCCAGGGCGCGAAGTCTAAGAGCCAGCGGGTGTTCACCAGAGCCTCTAGTGGTGAGGATGGACTGCGCTGCAGTCTGGCTCCAGGTCGCGGCCCCCAGGGTCTCACAGCTCACACTCACCGTAGACTACAGGAGAAGAGGAAGGAGGCAGCAGGCTGGAACGACAGGGAAGTAAGGGGTAAGCCAAAGGTCAGGGTGACTAGTAGACAGGGATAAACATAACACGCCAAAGGTCAGGATAACAAGCAGACAGGGAGAGTCGAGAACAGGCCAAAGTCGGTAACAGCACGTAGGAAACACAGCAAGTACACATGGAGGCTAACACACAATGGTTGATCAGCACTGCTGGCTTGCAGTGCACAGGTTAATATAGGGTTCCCTAATAGGACCTGGGGTGGGGCCATGCTTAGAGGAGAGGTTATAAAACCAGTCAGGTGAGAGGCAGCTGGTCTTTAGAGATGAACACATGGAGAAGGTAAGCTGACAGAGAAAACTCTATTGCATAACCATGACGCTGTGCTGTAAGACATACATGTACTGCTCTAATTAACGCTTTAGAAACCAGACCCGAGCAGGAACTTGACTATGTCAAAAATAAATTAATCAATGAATATGACAGAAGGAAAGAAAATCTGTACCATAATGACAAAGCTCTTAAGATGTACAAAGGCACAAAGCAAAACAAAGAAAGCAGAGCCTGTTTTCGCTGTAAAAGGACTGGTCACCTAAAAAAGGACTGTTCTATCTGGAAAGCCTTGCAACGAAAGCTAGAGCTATCCATAAAAGAAAGATTATATGTATATATGTGCAGGGGTGGGTGGCACTGCCTATCACCTGGAGAATGACCTCCAGTGTTGACTGTTGAATAACAGTTAGAAGTACAAGGGCTATTGAGACCACTATGTGGTGTAGACTGGGATTTGATTATGTGGTATTATGTGACCCTCCCTGTCCCCTTCAATGATCCAGGGAAGAAAAAGCACTTCTAACTGTTATTCAACACTGGAGGTCAAAACGGGAAAAGCATCACTTCAGAAGGTAAAGGCCAGGGCTTCCTGAACTGCATTACACCACAAGGCAAGCAAAGTATCCTTGTAAAGAAAGTGCTGTATGTTCCAGAAATAGAAGGCAGCCTTCTGTCAGTGAAATGCCTTGCAAACAATGGTCTCACAGTTACGTTCCAGGGTGATGAATGCACAATTCACAATAATAAGCAATTCCTTGCAAAAGGAAAACTGGATGATCACCTATACAGGCTCATTACTACAGACCAGCAAGCCAATATAGTCTCTAATGACCTACACAGCAAATGTATTCACTTATGTCACAGGTGGCTGGGGCACAGAAGTCCAGAGGCTATATAGGACATTATAAAGGGAGGCTTGTCAGAAGATTTGACAATAGCACCTTGCAAAGTGCTCATGAAATGCAAGTGCTGTATTGAAGCAAAAGCCACACATGCTCCCCTTCCACAGGCTTCTCAAAGAAAAACCACCCACCCCCTGCAGCTCATACACAGTGACGTATGCGGTCCAATGAAAACTCCCACGTCAGATGGGAACAGATATCTACTGACTGTTATTGATGTTTATTCCAGGTACACAACTACCTATCTGATGAAACACAAGAATGAAACATCAGCGAAACTTCAAGAGTTAATTTCCATGTCTAGCAACAAATATCAACAAAAACCAGGAATAATACAGGAGAATACATAAGCAAAGAAGTGGCCTCATATCTGAAGAGACAAGAAATAGTATACCAGATAACCACACAATATTCACTCCTTAACAAACGGCGTAGCAGAAAGGAAAAATCGCACTCTTATAGAAATGGCCAGATGCATGTTGTTGGGTGCCAACCTACCTCACAAGTACTGGGGAGAAGCAGTCATGACTGCAACCTACCTACAGAACCGACTACCCTCAAGATCCATTAAAAGTACTCCATTCGAAATGTGGCATGGATCAAAGCCTAGCATTGGGCACATCAGAGTGTTTGGATGTAAAGCATTTGCCTATATTCCAAGTGAAAAGAGATCCAAGTGGCAAACAGAGTCATAGAGGGCATTCTAGTAGGCTACAGTGAGCAAACTAAGGGTTACAGAATCCTACACCCAAAGACTGACAAAGAGATCATAAGCAATAGTGTCTATTTTGATGAGAGCCCATCACCATAAACACCGATTCCCAAAATCTGTGAAGTGAATATACCTAGCAAACCATGACTGTTGTATAACAGATGTGATTACCATTACCTAAAACCCCAACCTCTTAACCTTATTCTAAACAATTAAGACCAGACCAAAGGGTTGGAGTTATAAAAGGCTGTAGCAGCCTACTTTATTAAACAAATAAATGTCATAAAAAACACATCTGTTATTCAAAAATTCCTCATCTATCTAGTGTTGGTCTTTGCAGGAGATTCGTAAAACATCAGTAACATAACCATATTGCACTGCGGCCTTTCTCTTAATGAAATAATAGGCCTCAAGCCGACAAGCTGGCTCAGACAACCAATGACCGCAGTGCCACCATTAACACTTTCCGTCTAACCTCCGTTATCCGGAAACCACCATTAGTACCATCAGGACCATAGCAAAGCTAGTTCCCGAAATTCTCATTGTGCCATATCTTCTTTCCCCTGCAAAGACCAAAACGCCCGCCACTGCTACGACATCCAACTTCCATGAACCTGTTTTGGAAAAGAAAAAGAAAAAAAACACAACCAAACTACCCAAGTCACTTTTTCAATTTTTTAGGGAGGGTGGGCGAGAACTTTCCCCCACGCTTGTGATGACTCATCAGGGCGGGGACAGAATTTAACACCTTCTATGGCCCCTCCCCCTCGGCACCAAACATTTCACCCTTTTCCATGATACCATCTCCCTGTTAACCCTGTCATGTCAGCCCTTCGCCTATGTATTTCTTACTTTGCTCCGGGCTTCTCTGAAGATGAGGTCGACCAAAGTGAACCTGTGGGAGGGGGGCATGACCGGATGGACGGGTGTGTGTTGGGCTGTGGTATGGAGTGAGTGAGCGCGAGGACGCTGTGTGCTCTCCCCCTCCTCCGCTCCCTCTTCTCCCTCGGTTAGTCGGGTGACATACCTGGCGGTGTGGGCTTACCGTGGCAGTGTGCGCACGGTGGATAGACGCTGTGGAGAAGTGTGGAGAGGGGTTCGGGAACTCGTTCTCTCACTGTCTTTCCCTGATCTCCTCTGATCTCCCCTGGCTGGCTGGCTGAGAATGCCGAAGAACTCCTGGGAGTGACGTCACTCCCTGCACGCTCATGAGACGCTGATGTGAGGTACTTGTTAAGCGGTACGAGGGAGGTGAGAGCTGGCTGGCTGCATTTAGTGTCCCCCACCAATTCGCTTGCTTACTACCAGCTAAAGAATCGGAGGCTCCTTGAGAGGGTACAGTAAGTGGATCTCAGTATGCAAAACCACAAACAACTCAAGAAATACATGTTTATGCTGGCTCAGAATAATTCCTGGTAAAGTGACATTTCATTTATGCAAAGTTTAAGTATATCAATCATGTCAGTGTGTTGCTTCATTAATTTCTATTATTTTATAAGTCACTTTGTGAGCAGAAAGATCTAATACATAACGTTAAAATTGCTCTTCCTGTGTAGTGCTTGGCTCTGGGTCCAGGGGCTGTGGGGATAGTCCCTGCGTGCCTTTAAGTGTCTGTAAAAACTTTATCCCTAGGAGTTTATACCGCCCAATTATCGTTTATAAATCTGCTAAAGCTTCGGACATTCTTGTCAGCCGTAAGGGTAGCTTGTGTAAGAGATAGACGGAATATTCTTGTGTCTATGCTCTACTTGCCATACATCGCTAGAGTTTACTACAGCCACCCCAGTCACTGCTTGCATTTTAGAGGGTACTTCAGCTAGCAGCGCTCTGATAATCGTATGTTATACAGTGCTGATTCATAACTTGAACCATAACCTGAACCAACGGAGAAGCTTGCTGGGGGGGCAGCACTTACTACTGACTCAGTTGTGGTGCATATGATTATTGGGTGCTGGTCTCTGCCTGGTCATCTTAAATTGCAGTGTTATCGCCTGTGCACATTGTGCGGATAGGTGTACAGTCCTCTCCTCTTCGTTTTCGTATTGGAATACTGACTGAAACCAGCCTCTTGTTAAAGAGTACATGATGCAGCATTTACGATCTTCTAAAGAAAAAAATCCGCAGCAAACAGCAGCAGTGGCAGCAGCAGCAAAACTAGAGCAATATGCTCATACCCCCGCTTTGACCCCCCCAAAGAAGGGGTCACAGTCGAAAACACAACAGGGGGGGACACTGGATAGGAAAAGCCAGGGCCAGCCTCAGGCACAGTCATCCGTTGCTGCTCTGGCGGCTTAGCCAACTAAAATACATAGCAATAAAGGACCGGGGCCAAGTGATCAAAACATAAATGTAAATATAGATGTAATAACTGACTCAAATCTGCCCCCAGAGAAAGAGCCAATCCTAACGGATGTATTCATGGCAGTAAGTGTATGTAACAGTTCACTTAAAGAACTTTGTGAACAGATGAAGGGAGTAAAAGAGGACCTGTTATTGGTCAGGCAAGACCTACAGAAAACTGCAGCGAGAACAACAGCCCTGGAAGAAAGAGTTAGCGTGCTAGAAGATGACATGTCCCCATTTAACTAAAGAAATGGATGAAGGAACAGATATACAAGCAAGCCTCTAAATTGGATGAAATGGAGAATAGGAGTCGAAGGGACAATGTAAGGTGGTGGGGTTGCCTGAAAAAAGTGAGGGTGCCAACCCGATGGAGTTCCTAGAAAAGTGGTTGGTGTAACTTTTTGGGAAAGAATCATTTTCAACATCGTTCTCAATTGTAAGAGCTCATAGGGTCCCCTTCAGGGCTCCTCCGGCAGGGGGATATCCTAGAACTCTACTTATGAGGTTTCTTAATTACAAGGACAAAGTGATGCTGCTTCGAAAAACAAGGGAGGCAGGAAATGTCTTAACGGTGTTAAAATATCGTTTTACTCCGATTTCTCACCAGATCTGCAGAGGCGTGGAGCGGAGTTTATACAGTCAAAGCGTATCTTACAAAAATTTAAGTTGTCTTATGCCCTTCTTTACCCGGCAAGGTTACGTGTAACAGCTCTGGGGGGAACCCTGTTTTTTGATTCCCCAGCTGGAGTTGAGAAATGGCTAGAAGATAATAAAGAGAAACTTTTAAGTACCCTGTAGAGGGATGGGAGAGGAGTAATATGTATAGGATATACTAGGTCATTAAGAGGTATCCGTTTTTTGGGTTTTTTTGTCTTTGTTTTTTGGGGGTGGGGGTGGGGGGGTAGGTGCACACAGATATTTGTATGAGGGGTGGCATATGGGAATGAAATTTGGGAGTAAACGTATGGTATTGGTAGTTTGGGTAGCGGTCACGGTAAACCCCCTGGGGGTTCACCTAGATAGGTGGCGGGGGGGTGGGAGGGGGGAGCGGAGGTTGGAAGGGGGGCAACATTGGTAAAGTACTCCATAGTAAGCGTATACACTACTGGAAATCACCCTGGTTGGACCCAGGTTTACACTTATAGTTATGATTTTGGGAAATTGGCTCCTAAATTGCACATGAAAGTACCTTTTTTAGTAAATATTTATTTAAGGCTGATTTGATTTGGCTATGTTGAGCATGTTATTTAAAGTTACTAATGATTTTGGGGTAGAAGAAGCACAGAACTCACTGTTTAAAACCACTTTTGGGAAGAGGGGTGCAAAAATTTCAATTTGTAATGAATTTAGTTTTATATAGTTGTATCCGTCAGGGCACCTTATGTTTCTCAGTATTTTGATGCAAGCTAAAAAATTGAAAATAGGATCCTGGAACGTTAGGGGTCTGGGGACACCGCTCAAAAAGCTGGCAGTATTCTCTATGATGGAGAGTTGTGGGGCAGAACTGGTCTGCCTGCAGGAAACTCACCTAACCAAAGATACAATCCAGCAACTACAGTCGCGGAAATTCCAATGCCAATTCCATGCGGTTCACTCCTCATATAGTAGGGGGGTAAGTGTCTTGGTGAAATCCTGGGTGAAATTTTCCTGCAGGCAGTCCAGTATAGATGAACTGGGCCGATATATTTTTCTAGTCTGTTCTATTGATAGTGGTATGTATGTGGTGGCAAACATATACATCCCTCCGCCCTTTAATCTGGATGTTATGCTTAAACTGAACGAATTTCTGTTAGACAAAAAAGGGGTGCCGATTATAGCAGTAGGGGACTTTAACGAGATTTTAGACAGCAGGTTGGATAGATTTCCTGTACGAACTCTCTCAGAGCCTACGGAGAAGAGTCGCTTGTGTCAATTCCTAGATGAAGTGGGGTTAGTAGATTTGTGGCGGGTGCGGAATCCGGGTGTGCTATAATATTCTTGTCGCTCAGCGTCACATTTTGCGCTCTCAAGGATAGACCTGGTCCTGGGAAATGACAGAGCACTACAGATATCAGAAAAAATTTTATCTTGGCCAAGAGGTATTTCAGACCACTCCCCCGTGGTGTTTACATTGAATCTAGGAGGGAATAAACCTTGGAAGGAGTGGAGAAAAGATCCGCGCTGGTTTGAATTAATTAAAAAGTCGGATGGGGTTCTCCCTAAAATGAGAGAGTTTGTAGAAATCAATCAGGGAACGGTAACGCCTGCTGTGCTTTGGGATGCCCTAAAGGCTTTTCTTAGGGGTGTACTAATACATCAGATGGCCAAATTTAACAAAGAGGCTAGGAGTGAGGAAGAGAAATCTCTAAGGGAGGTGCTCGAGGCCAAAAATAATTATATTATAAACCCAACCCCTGAGAAGAAAATATCTTGGCAAGATAAACAACAAGAGTATAAGCTAGTTATTATGCAGAAGGCAGAGACTAGGCGTTTCCTTCAGCGTCAGGCCTCCCTGGTGGAGGGCGAAAGGGTGGGAAGGTTGTTGGCGCAGTTGGTGAAATCCAATACTGCTCCATCCACGGTCCTCGCCATTAGATCTCGGGGAGGAGATATATTATCAAATACCTCAAAAATAGTACAAACTTTTAGGGACTATTATAAAAATCTGTATACTTCTCAGAAATAAGGAATGGAAGCTGTATTGGAGGACTTCATGGGGGACCTGGCGATACCGGTCATATTGCAAGAGGAAAGGGATCTATTAGAAACTCCAATAACACTTGCAGAATTACAAAAAGTAATAGCTAGCATGGCAAGCCTAAAGTCGCCTGGTCCAGATGGACTCCCAGTTGAGGCTTATAAATATTATAGCGAAGTATTAATCCCTGAGCTGTTGAAAGCACTGGGAGGGGCACTTAAGGGGGGCCACTTGCCTGCATCAATGTTAGAGGCAACTATTATAGTGCTACAAAAAGATGGGAAAGACCCCCTTGATGTGGCCGCTTATAGGCCAATTTCCCTCTTATGTACTGATGCAAAAATTTTGGCCAAGGTCTTGGCAGTTAGATTGAATAGAGTCATTCACAAGCTCGTCCATGTGGACCAGGCGGGTTTCATAGCTAATAGATCCACAAGTTTGAATATCAGAAGGGCCTTCTTGAATTTACAGTCACCAACGAAGAATGTGGGTTCAAGAGCCGTATTGACCCTAGACGTATCTAAAGCTTTTGATAGCGTGGAGTGGGGATATATATGGCGAGTGTTGGAGAAATTCGGATTTGGCCCTTCTTTGATTGGCTGGATTAAAATGCTCTACGATAGTCCTAAGGCAAGATTAAAAATTAATAATGAGTTCTCGGATTGGTTTGAGCTCGAGAGGGGGACGAGACAGGGGTGTCCATTATCTTCATTGCTTTTTGCACTGGTGATGGAACCCCTGGCTATCTCCATAAGAGCTCTGAGAGAACTGGTTTTCAGAGAAGGACGGGCAAAGAAAGAATTGCGCTGTACGCGGATGATATCCTGCTCTTTTTGGGGAATACGAGAAACTCATTGTTAGAGGCGATGAGAACAGTGGAGGAATTTGGTAGTTTTTCAGGTTTGGAGATAAACTGGGAGAAGTCTGAGTTATTACCTATAGACATCATAAGTGAGCCAAAAGTACGTGAAATGCCCCAGTTGGTAATTGTGGAAGCAGTGAAATACTTGGGAATCGTTATGACGAAGGACCCTAACCAATATATTAGTAAAAACCTTATTCCACTTTTGACAAAATTTAAACAAAAGATAGGTATATGGAAACGCCTTCCCTTGTCAGTTGCAGGAAGATGTAGCTTAATAAAAATGATTTGGATGCCTCAACTGTTGTATGTCCTGCATAACTCCCCAGTGTGGATATGCAAGAGTTGGTTCAAAAGAATTGAGAGCCTTTTTAGGGAACTGATATGGAAAGGGAGACAAGCCAGGATACGGTTACGGGTACTCCAGCTCCCGGCTCGGGATGGGGGTTTTGCCCTCCCACACCCGGAGCGTTATTTCCTTTCAACTCAATTGCAGCAGCTAATGGGGTGTGGGGTCCCGGAAGGAGGCACCCCAAATGGTAGACTCCTATTAACAGGTGCTTTACATAATACGAGAAATTGAAGCTTTAGAGGTGGACTTGTTTCACTATGAATTTCCAACAATTAAATTGATAGCTAAACTTTGGAAAACAGTTAAGAAACTGATGAGATATGAGGGGCTTACAGATTATACCCCTATTTGGAATAACCGTAACCTGCAGGGAATCCTTAAAATTGGAAAAGTTAGAGAGTGGGAGAATCTTGGTATTAAAAGGTTAAGACAACTTTATACTGGCAATATACTAAAGAAATTTCCGGGGGTTGGTAAGTGAATTTAATTTACCGCAAAGCTCCTTTTTTACATATCTTCAGTTAGAACATGCCCTCAAAGCACAATTTAAGGACCAGACTTTAATGTGGAAAGAAATGCCTCTATTTCAAAGTGTACTCCAGGTAGGCCCCACTAGGGGGTTAATATCTAAGATCTATGGACAACTAAGTAATGTAGTTAACAGTGGGGGGCTACTCCAGGCTGTAAGAGCTAAATAGGAAGAGGATGTAGGTGTAGTAACCCAGGTACAATGGGAGAGGATCCTGGAGTTGGGGCCACTGATATCGGTTTCCCCTCCACAGAAGATCTCGCATTTGATGTTGCTAAATAGAGCCTATTATACACTTAAACATCTCTTTAAGTTTGGCAGAAGGCCCAACGATAGTTGTCCCAGATGTCGGGGGACAGGGGATCTCATTCACATGTTGTGGAGGTGTTCTAAGTTGTTCCGATACTGGGAGGGGGTGACTAATAGTTTGAGAGATATCTTTGGCTTTGGTTTGTATTTTGGAGTATAGATGGGTGCAGGGGGAGAGGAAGAGTATTACATTGGCAATTGTGAGATGCTTGTTTCAAGCCAGGAAAATGATAGCATTAAGATGGCAATCAAAGGACCCTCCGACAGTGAAAGACTGTATCGCCAAACTAAGCGAAACCCTGTGTAGGGAAAGAATAGAGTATATTAAGAGAGGTAATCTCCAGGAATTTGATAGAATGTGGAGGCCCTGGTTGGAAAAGGTGGGCTGCCCTTAATGGAGAGCTTAGAGAACAGTAGAGCGGGCTATAGTTTCAATATAGCTAGTCCGTTTGGGAATAGAAATACCTGACTGTAACGGGTGCTATAGGGTGGTTGTTTTGTTAAGTAAAATCTTAGTTAATAGAAGTTTGTTTGTAAATAGTTTTTCGGTATGTATTTAAATTACGTGATGCTTGGTGGGGGGGGAGTCAGGTTGATAGGGGGGGGAGGGAGGGAAGGGTGGAATTATGATCTTTTATTAGTTTGTACAACACTGGATCTGGTAGTAGAAGTAGGGCGCGGGGAGCCCTCTAGTCTCTTCCTTTTTATCTTGGGATGGCATATTGTACTCCTATTGTGTTACTATATATTTACTATATTTAGCATGAGATAAGGTCTTTTTGCTTCCTTGTTCCCTGTTCGACAAAAACCTTGAATGTGAGAAAAAGAAAATATGGTATGTAAGAAAGGTAATTTAATAAAGTTTCAAGTTGTGATATTACAAAAGGAAAAAAGGAAAGCATATACCACAATGATGTGAAACCAAGAAGGCGACAATTAATGAACGTTGAGCTGATTTAGCCCTTTAACAGTGTTCGCTGATGTGGTAAAAAAAAAAGCGAACCTGTGCAGGAATCCAAACAAGAAGGAACTCACAATGCCTAAATCAAGTTCCCCACCAGATCCCGCTGAACTGCCCAAAGTCAGAAGACCCACTCGGACTACAAAGGGGATACCAACCCGCAAGCTGTCATACACTGTCAAAACACACAGCATACTTGAACCAACACCCTGGGAAGACATAGAAAAACTGCCAAAACATGAAGCTAATAAATGGAGAAAGACAGCAGGAGAAGAATTTAAATTCACTTCAAGAAAATAAAACCTGGACACTCACAGAGCTCCTTCCTAACCGCAAAACTATAGGAAGTAAGTGACTCTCAAAGTAAAATCTGAGGCAGAAGGGAATATCCAAAAATACAAAGCCAGACTAGTTGCCAAGGGTTACTCCCAGAAATTTGGTGAAAATTACGATGAAACATTCGCTCCCGTCGTAAAACACTCCACCATCAGAGCACTTCTTAACGTTGCATCCGGGAAGGGCATGCAAGTCAAACACCTAGATGTTAAAACTGCTTTCCTATATGGAGACATCAAAGAAGAGCAACCACCAAGGTTTCAGCAAGGAGACAACCTTGTGTGTAAACTTCAGAAGAGCATCTATGGTCTTAAACAATCTGCAAGGATGTGGAATGAGAAAGGGAGGGATTCTCAAGAAATAAAGCAGACCCCTGTCTCTACTCCAAGAATCAAGAATACAGGTGGATATACATCGTTATCTATGTTGATGACATTATAACTTGTTTTGAACAAGAAGGAGATTACAAACAGTTCAAAAGCTGAAAGAAAATGTTTCAAATCAAAGAACTAGGGAACATTAGCTACTATCTGGGAATCCAAATAAAGAGAGAAGAAGATGGAAGTTATCTTCTCAAACCAATCTCTGAAATCTTGGAACAATTCCATATGCAAAATGCAAAGGAAGTTAAAACTCCTATGGAACCAGGCTATCTACAGAGCAATGAAGCAGAAAACTTGCTACCCAACAATGACATGTATCGCAGAGCAATCGGTAAGCTGCTATATGTTGCCACTGTGACTAAACCAGACATAGCTGCAGCTGTGGGCATACCATAGGCGTGCGCAGGGGGTGTGCCGGGTGTGCCTGGGCACACCCTAATCACCTTGTGTGTGGCGCAGATTTTCCCTGCTGATAGTTTACCAAAGCCCCTAAACAGGGCTCCTAAAAGGAATTGTAAAAAAAAAAAAATAAATAAAAAATAAAATAAAAACCTACTGACACCATGCACTGCCCTACTGAAACCAACCTCTGCGCTACTGACAAGTCCCCTGCTCTACCAACACTGTCCATGTTTTATTACATTTGAGGTGCACACCCTAATGCAATAGGCTGCGCACACCTATGGGGCATACTATGCAGGAAAGTTTCATCTCCCTGTCAGCGTGACTGGAACACAATGAAGAGAGTGATACAATACCTCAAAGGAACAATTCAGATAAAGTTACGGTTACCAGCAACATCAGATCCAAAACTGGTCGGATATGTGGATGCTGATTGGGCCGTGAATGCACAGGCTGCAAATCCACAAGTGGATTCATCTTCGAGTATGGGGAAGGAACCATAAGTTGGTCTAGTTGAAAGTAAGCTCTATACTGTTCCTCTATACTCAACTGAAGCAGAGTACATTGCAGCAGCACACTCATGTCAAGAAGCGATATGGATTAGTCAACTTTTTGTGGACATTTGGATACACATGTTAAAACCAATTCCCATTTTTGAAGACAACCAGGGATGTATAAAGCTTACACAATCAGAAAGGCTAAATCCTAGGACCAAACACATCAATGTCAAGTATCACCTACTGAGGGACAATCAAGAGCAAAGTGTTATTGATATTCAATACTACCCATCAGAGGAGATGACTGCCAATGTACTCACAAGCCTTTGTTGAAGGAACGTCATAGTTATTTCCAGAAGAAGCTAAATATAATTTAACAAAGCACATGCTGTTGAGAAAGGGTGTTGGAAGAACAACAGCAATCTGCTTCTATATAAACTATATACTGTATGCATTATACTTATCTATGCAGCAGGTTGCGCTGTAGTAGTATAGTGTACATTCTATGATATGACAGGATGTACCGTCTATGTATGTTCAGTGCACTTGTTTGTGGTTAGTTCCTGTTTCTCATGCTGTAAGACATGCATTGCTAATCCTTCATAAAAGCAAAGTAATTGCTGTAAACAAGAAGCTTCCAGCACATGATTTCAATACTCTGCACAACAACCTGCTTGTGTACCTGCTGGTCGCGGTTGGTGGGAGCCTCTCTACTGGCATAGCTACTGGACTCCAAGCCCGACCCCAGACCGTGATACAGGACGGTTCTCAGCTGTTATTAGGTAAGAGCTCCAACAAGTGGTTTCCCCTTTGTGGGAAAGCCCTCTGTTCTTCTCTAAAGGGGGCACCATCAGGTTAGTTGGAAGTTATAGAGCTGAGAGAATCACTGTTGGAGTGGAAGAGTTCTGGCAAAATATGGAAGATGGAATAATATTCACTTGTTGACTGTTTTTATGCAAGTTCCCACACAGTGAAGAGGAGTTCAAGGAGGTTGTGGACCGAGTCTCTTTATTCCTATAGTATGGAGTGTAAGCATATACCTGGGGAGCATAAACCTAAGACTGGCTCAGTCAGGAAATGGGTGGTGGCTTGGTAAAGGTGAGTCAGCCGACCTCGTGGTGGTGAGATGGGTGAGGGAGATGGGTGGTGAGACCATGTGCTAGGACCCCAGTGACCTTACTGCATGGTGAGACCCTGGTGACTTTTTGGGTTTGGTAGGACCCTCAAGTGACTGGGCCTGTAACCACGGAGTTCAGACCCTCCAATGCTATAAATAATGCAGTAGACCCCAATGCAGCAACTTGCTTAACAATCCAACGCAGGGGGGAATTACATACATGGTGATAGGAATTTTGCTAGATGTGTGGTCATCATTGTTTAAAGAAAAACAAATCCTGTGACATAAAAATTATAGACACCTGTTAGCCATGCACAGACCAGACGCAAACTAGTTAAGCTTTCCTGAGCAGAGTAAACATATAGCTCTTTGTATGCTTAATGCAGAATATCTTTCAAGTGAATTGTGGATGGTTGGTATTGCTGGCGTTTCTTCGATGATAATCCTGCTGTCAGCTCTTACCATGTCTCCTGATCTGTGTGTTTTCTGCCACCACTTTATCGAGGTCTCTCATGCACCTGTGCTCTCCATGTGTTATTATCTTACCCAGTGTGTAAATCCATACCAATCATTGGAAACGCATCCAGAAGGAGACTTGTGCATAATGAATATTTACTGGATCTCCAGGGACAGCCATGGGTATTGACGACCTGACCCTGGAACTGTTCCCGGTTTTCTTAATATTAATGTCTGAAAAAGAATATTCTTTTTGTATGATGGATGAACTGCTTATGTTTTTGCTTTTTAAAGTGAACCAGTTCCCTGCCAATTCAGGCCAGATAGGTTTGCTTAATAGCCTACCCCCATTGCTAATTATACACCATGTAGTGCTACCCCCACAGGAACCACTGGTTGTATTGGATCCTCTTTTTTCCTTGACCTCTGCAAAGACCTTTGTACCTCTAACACCTCGGTATACACATCAATAGATAAAGGCTGAAAACTTTTGGCTAGTACCGGGTCACTCTGAAATGAAACTGGAGACCTTGCCAAGGAATGACAAACTATATTGAGAATATGGAACCCAAAAAGGACAGGATATTACAAAGCAAACAATTTTCGACAAACACAGTTTTTAAATATCAAACAATATAGTAGGATTGCAACTTTAAATTCTGGTAAGGTCAGCATAAACTGTAGCTTTTCCCTCTGAAAATGAACAGCTTAAATTGACAGTTAACTTGGTATCAAGAGAATAATGATCAAGTAGCCTAGATTCACTTATGGTGAGGTCTAGGCTATAATTCAATGATTGCAAGTTAATAATAATAATAAACTCTTGACTATGCAGGATAACAAGTTCTCTAACACAGTCCTTAATGTAAGTCATCTGCCGGCTACGTTGAAGCTCTTGAAGACGCTGGCGCGCTAGAGGGAAGAGTTTCTGCTATAAGGAAATTATTATTATACAGGATTTATATAGCGCCAACAGTTTACTCAGCGCTTTACAATATAAAAGGGAGACAATACAGTTATAATACAATAAGATAAAAGAGTATTAAGAGGGCCCTGCTCAGAAGAGCTTACAATCTAATAGGGTGGGGCAGGTGGTACAAAAGGTTGTAACTGTGGGGAATGAGCTGATGGAAGTGGTAAAAGATTAGTTAGAGACATTATAGGCTTTCCTGAAGAGATGAGTTTTCAGGGATCGCCTGAAGGTAGCAAGAGTAGGGGATAGCCGGACAGGTGGAGGTAGCGAGTTCCAGAGGATGGGAGACAGTGGCGGAATTACCAGGGTCGCAACAGTCGCACTTGCGACGGGGCCCGGCATTCCACCACTGTGGGGGGGCCCAGCGGGGTTGCTCTTCACAGCGCTCTGAACGTGTCTCTCATCTAACAGCAGCAGGGACACCGGCATCGTTTTATTTCCCTCTCCGCGTGTCATGACAGAGGACACACAGCTGATCTTCTCCCCCCTCCCCTCTCTGTGCTCCGTGGGAAATGTGAGCACCTTAGCTTCACACTTGACTGCCCGCGGAGCACAGAGAGGGGAGGGGGGAGAAGATCAGCTGTGTGTCCTCTGTCATGCCAAGCGAGAGAGGACACACGGAGAGCAGGGAAATAAAACAAACAATGCCGGTGTCTCTGCTGCTGTTAGATGAGAGACACACAGGCGTACAGCAGAGCGGACCGAAGCCGCCTCCCTCTCCTCTCTGTTTACGGAGGGGGGGAGGAGGAGTCCAAGGGACACATGCGCTGTTCTGAGGTCTGTAAAGTTTGTAATCAAATAGACATGTGCTGGGGGGAACACTATGGGAGGGGGGTCTGCACTGATTGAGGGACGGTGGTCTGCACTGAGGGGGGTCTGCATTGATGGAGGGAGGGGGGTCTGCACTGAGTGGGGTCTGCATTGATGGAGGGTTCTGCACCATGGGGGGTCTGCACTGAGGGGGGGTGTGTGCTGATGGAGGGGGATGGTCTGCAATGAGGGGGGGGTCTGCACTGATGGAGGGGGGTGGTCTGCATTGTGGGGGGGCCTGCACTGATGGAGGGGGGTCTGTACTGAGGGGGGGTGTGAACTGATGGAGGGGAGGTCTGCACTGATGGAGGGGAGGTCTGCACTGATGGAGGGGGGTCTACACTGGGGTCTATAGTGATAGAGGGGGGTCTATACTGATAGATGAGGGTCTGCACTAAGGGGGTCTACACTGATAGATGGGAGTCTATGCTGACAGAGGGGGGCTATACTGATAGATGGGGGGTCTGCAATGAGGGGGGGCTATACTGATGGATGGGGTCTGTACTTAGTGAGGAGGATCTATACTGCGAGAGGGGGGGTCTGTACTTAGTGGGGGGTCTATACTGAGAGGGGGGTTTGCAGTTAGTGGAGGGGGGTCTGTACTGAGGGGGGGCTATAGCTGGTGGAGGGGGGTGACACCCATTTTTTCCTCACCGGGTGACACCAACCCTAGTGATGCCACTGGAGAGACACGCTCTCTGCTCAGAGCCGTGCTGTCCTGAGAAGACAGAGGACTCTAATAGAGGACTCTGATGGGCACTGATAGGGGGCACTGATAAGATTTACTGATGAGCACTGAAGGGGAAGCACTGATAGGGGACACCAATGGGAGGCACTGATAGGGGACACCGATGGGAGGCGCTGATAGGATTTACTGATGAGCACTGAAGGGAGGCACTGATAGGGGGCACTGATGGGAGGCACTGGTGGGCAATGATAGGAGGCACTGATGGGGGACACTGAGAAGGCACTAGGGGACACTGATAGGGGGCACCGATGGGAGGCACTGATAGGATTTACTGATGAGCACTGATAGGGGGCACCGATGGGAGGCACTGAGAAGGCACTGATAGGGGCACTGATAGGAGGCACTGATGAGCACTGAAAGGGGGCACTGATAGGCTGCAATGATAGGAGGCATTGATGGGCATTGATGAGCACTGATAGGCAGAACTCATAGGCTGCACAGATGGGCACTGAGGAACACTGATAGGCAGAACTAAGGCAGCATTGATGGGCACTGATGGGCAGTATTGAAGAGTACCGATAGGTGGCATGGATGGACGCTGCAATAATGAGCACTGATAGGCGGTGCTGATAGGCAGATTTGATGGGCACTAATAGGCAGCATTAATTAGCACTGATAGGTAACACTTGTAGGCGGCATTGATGGGCACTGATAGGCGGCATTGATGGGCACTGATACATGGCACTGATGATTGGGGCACTGATTATCAGTGTAAACAATTTACTGACATTCTTGACAGTTAATGGCAGTCCTTTCCTAACACAGACACAGCGCTGGAGGAAAGGGCTGCGGATAACCGGCAAGTCTGCTTACATGTGATCCGCTGACATCACATGGTAAAGGGCCACTGTGATTGCGCTGGTTGCACGTCCCAGGGGGCATGCGGGAAGCACGGTTTTGGGAGGATGTCCATGGATACCCTCCCAAAATTGGAAGCCTGGAGCTCGGATGGAAGGGGGGGGGGGCATCATTGTTTCTTGCATCGGGGCCCTGAAGGTTCTAGTTACGCCTCTGATGGGAGAGGCTCTGGAAAAATCCTAGAGACGAGCATGAGAGGAGGAGATGAGAGAGCTTGAGAGTAGGAGGTCTTGAGAAGAGCGGAGAGGACAATTTGGGTGATATCTGGTGACAAGATTGGTGATGTAGCTCGGGGCAGAGTTGTGAATGGCTTTGTATGTTGTGGTTAGTATTTTGAATGTAATTCGCTGGGGGATTGGGAGCCAGTGTAGGGATTGGAGGAGAGGGTTTTAGAACACTAAATTCCTAAGAGCACTGAGTGGAGAAGTGTCCAGTAAGAGGTTAGCTATCACAAGGTATAATACTAGGTATCTCTTAGATGTTCAGGGATACAGTTAGAGCAGCAGGACTGTTGCAGAAGTTAAAGGATAATAGGTGGTGCCTTTAGGAGGGATAGCGCAATATTGCTTTCCAATAGTAGTGATCAAACAACAGTAGCTCTTCAATGCAGCTGAAACCTTTAGCTTGGCTCGGTGGCGTCCCCACAGAAATAAGCAGGTCTGGATCTCTTTCAGCTCTGTCAGTAGGCCTCAGGATGATCCCGGACTCTAGGGGACAGCGGTACCAATACAGGATGGACTTGGCAGGTTACGGTAGCTTTTCCTGTTCTCTGGAACCGACAGACACTGTCTCTTATGTGATGCACAGTCTTTCACTGTATCTTCCTCTCTCCCAGACACTCTTCTACACACGTCAACGTCCCTCTCACAACTGACCCCTGCTTTCCCAAGCTTTTCCATTTATATGACACCTCCCGCACTCAGGCATACTGGATTTTGTAGTTTCTTGTGTCTATACGGATAATGAAGTTCCTTTTGGCTGGGACTACATTTACCATCACGCAGTGCTCTAACTAAAGATGAACCAGAGCCTGCAAAGTTCCATCTTGTGGCAGAAAAAAGGGAACTGTTAATTATGACAATGCATTAATAAACCTGAACATTTCACTTACAATGGGTTTTGTTAGACACCATATGGCCAAGGTTTTTGAACACCTGATGATCAGACCAAAATGAGCTTGTTGGACTTCCCATTCCAAAACTATAGCCAGTATAAAGTATATTTAAAGGCAAAACTTTTTTTTTTGATAAAATGGAGAGGGATTAGAATACTTGATATGTTTTTCTTGCTGTCTTTGTCCCCATTCACCTGCTCTATTTGTCCTGTTTACCATTATCACTGTGTGAAGGAAAATCCCAAATTTTTGGGTTGTCACCAGAAAGGGGAATAGAGTGGAAATCTTCTAGTGGGGGCACTAGTTATGGTCACAACAAGGGATTTCCTCACTTTGGAGGGATTTCCTCTCACTTCCTGTTTTGGTTATGGGGCAAGTGAAGGAAAATCTCCCCAATGGGACACAGAGGGCAAAAATAAATGGCATACCCCTCCCTCTTGTTTTTAGTTCTACTTTAATTTAGAGTTACCATCACCAACCCCCTTGTGGCAATAGCCACCACTTTGCTGAGAAGGCTTTCCAAAAGATTTTAAAGTGTGTCTGTGGCAATGTGTGTAAAAAAATAGCATTTGTGAGATCAGTTACTGATGTTGGATGAAAAGACCTGGCAGGAAGTTTAAGTTTCAGCTCATCCCAAAGGTGTTCTGTGGGGTTGAGGTCAGGGCCCTGTGTGGGCCACTCAAGTTTCTCCACACCAAACTCATCAAACCATGTCTTTATGGAGGTGGCTTTGTACACAGGGGCAAAGTCATGCAGGAAAAGAAAAGGACCATCCCCAAACTGGTACCACAAGGTTGGAAGCGACCTTCCCCAACTGTTGGCCCAGAGTTGGAAGCTCCACCACCAACCTCCTTGTGGCTATAAAAGTTACCACTCTGCTAAGAAGGCTTTGCAAAAGATTTTGAAGTGTGTCTGTGGGAATTTGTGTAAAAAAAGAGCATGTGTGAGGTTAGTTACTGATATTGGATGAAAAGACCTGGCTGGCAGTTGACGTTTCATTTCATCCCAAAGGTGTTCTGTGGGGTTAAGGTCAAGGCACTTTGTGGACCACTCAAATTCCTCCACACCAAACTCATCAAAGCATGTCTTTATGAAGCTGGCTTTGTAAACAGGGGCAAAGTCATACTGGAACAGAAAATGACCTCCCCCAAACAGTTGGCTCGAGGTTGAAAGCGCTTATATAACTTTTCACATAGTAGCATTAACAGTACCCGTCACTGGAAATTCCCATTCTTTCCCATTCTTTCCCATTCTATTTCTGACCATCACATGCAATATAGCATGTGATGGTCAGGTGTTCACAAACTTTTGGCCATATAGTGTATGTAGCACCCTCTAGTGTGCTAGAATAGGTTGTACAGTGTTAATGGTTAGAGTAGGCAAAATTTGGCTTGGCTGAGAGCCAGGCTTGGGTGAATCTGGGTCAGGGCTGAATGACTTGGGGAGGCTGGATGACTCAGCAAGCAGCACCTCAGGGACCTTCCCCTACTTACTGGAAATTTGGGGAAGCTTTCATAAAAATGGGAAGGAGGTAAGGAGGAGCTGCTTGGAGCAGTGGGGTAACTAGAACCTTCAGGGTCCGGATGCAAGAAACCATGAAGGGCCCCCCTGACCCCCGGACAGGGCCCAGTCGCAAGTGGGTGGTTGCATATAAAGGAATCGATATCCCCCACACTTCTCCTCCTCTTCCTCCCGCAGGCATTCAGCAGCTGCAAGAGGAAAATGGAGTCTGCAGTTAGGGCACCCTTGAAGTATACCCCTAGGTGAATGGGGCTGCACTGCAACCACTCTGCAACTGTTTGCATTGGATGCCGTTGCAGCATAGTGATGATGCATTTAGGGGGGTTAAAACAGGAGGTCAGGAGGCAACATATTGCCAGGAACAGCATTTTTTTTTGCTGGCACTATGAACAAGTGGGAAAAAAAATCAGTTCTGATTGTACACATAAAGGGGGTCAGGATTAAAAGTGAATGCATAAAACGTGCATACATACATGTAAACACACATTTACGCACACACACATACATACACATATATAAACATACACACATAATACACACACATATTTATATATATATATATATACACACACACACACATTATATATATATATTTATATATATATTTATATGTAAACGCACACACATAATACACACACATACAGTATATATAAGCACACACCTATATAAACACACACATATAAACACACACTTATACATACATACATGCACACACACATACACACTCACACATATAAACACACATACATACAGATAGCCTTTTTAAAAATGGCAGTCCTTTACCGTATCTCTTCCTGCCAGGTACTGCACTGTAGGGGGAGGTAGAGAGAACAGCACACACTGTGCTTCCACTTTAGGTGTAATCAGTGTGACAAGCTCCCCACTCCTCAGCCGAACTGTAAATCGGCAGCTCAGTCACCCTTGCCGCTCCTCCTATTTAGGCATACAGGGCCCTGAAGCATGGGGCCGGGTCGCGAAGGCGACTCCTGTGACCCCTGTACGTCCGCCCCTGGCTTAGAGTATTTATGAGGGCCCTAGCCAATCCCTAGCAAAATGGGCTGGCAAGGGGCAGGCCACCTCATAAATACTCTTGGGTCATGCCAGCAAGGGGCAGTCAGGTGGAAGATGAAGATGGAGTGTTGAGGAAGCTGTCGGTGGCCCTTGAAGGAGCCCCCTAGTCTGGCAGGGGGGTGACCTGGTGGTTTCAGCGAGAGGGCATCGATAGTTTCAAGAAACTATTAGATAAGCACCTGAACAACTGCAACATACAGGGATATACAATGTAATACTGACATATAATCACACACATAGGTTGGACTTGATGAACTTGTGTCTTTTTTCAACCTCACCTACTATGTAACCTACTATGTAACACAGAGAGGAGTCCTGTCCTTAATGCACGGGAGAAGGTGTGAGGACAGCGGGAGAGAGTCAGCACGTCCAAGAGATCTCCAGAAGAAGTCAGTCGGGTGGGCTGGTAAGTGTAGTCTGGGATCAGTAGCCACAGGGATGTAAGCTGGACACTGAACTTTGCTACACAACCAAGGGGCCCGGGTCCCTGCCTGTAAAGGGCTATTGTTTTTTTTTTTTTTCAGATCTGACTGACTGCTTTTTGTCAGATCCACCAAACAGTGTGCCAGCTGGGGTTCTGCAAGCAAAGTAGGAGGAAGAGAAGGAGTGTATATAGACTGTATAGAGAAGAAGTTGTCCCTAAAGCTTGATCTGAAGTCGCTTGGGCATCCCATAATTTCCCAATCCCTATCCAAGTTCTAATCCCTCAATAAATACCAAAACAAAAAAACAGCACTAGACTGTTTCCTGAGTCAAGTGTATTTGTGAAGATGCGGTATGCCCGGCTGTGCAGGGTGGGGGATCCCATTTTACTTGCGGCTCCTTAGAGGGTGCGTTACATGTATATTAATGGCCATAATGTTTTTGTGTTGGAAAGACATAAACATGTCTTAGCTGAACACATTTTTCTCCTGTGTATAAATAAGGCTTACCGCGACTGGCAGTGGCGCAATTTATGTCATTCTGCAGCCTCATTGTCCATCCACTATGATAAAAAGTGACCCAATCTGTTGTGCCCTCCCTATATGCCAGAGGCATCAACAAAGCACGGCAGGATCCAGAGTTTTCTTCCTTTAGCTGCATAGTGATATTATATTATTGGAACCGGAATTACAGAAAATTACATTATTTCATGGAGGGCTTCTATCATTTGCTATGCAGCTTCCTTTGTTTGCATGTATGGGATACTCATTTTCACAGTATGCAGAGTATTTTAGAAAGAGAAATGACGAGCTAAATGAAGCTTCTCATTAAAACATGTTCGCTGCAGATAGCTCCTAGAGAAACCTGGAAATTGGTAGCAGCTGCACCTGGACTGACTCATCCAAATGAGATGGGAGGTGGAGCCCCTTCATACTGCTGGATGTAAAGCTGAACGCCAAATTACCATTTATACAAGGTATGTATGGCTCAAAAAAAAAAAAAAAAAAATTAAAGTGGTTGTAAACCCACCTGAGACATTTTTACATATAGGTAAGCCGTTTGTTCCCCAGCATGTGCCGTGACTGGCGGCTTCCACGCACATGCGTGGGAGTGACGTATGGTTGCCACCTCATCCCTTTAAACCCGAACACATATTAATTACACGGGTTCTGTGGCTGATTAAGGTGGTAATTAACCACTTCATTTGGCTGGCAAAAGACCAGAGCACTTTTTGCGATTCGGCACTGCGTCGATTTAACTGACAAGTGCGCGGTCGTGCGACGTGGCTCCCAAACATAATTGATGTCCTTTTTCCCCCACAAATAGAGCTTTCTGTTGGTGGTATTTGATCACCTCTGCGGTTTTTATTTTTTTCCCCTATAAACAAAAAAATAGCGCCAATTTTGAAAAAAAATGCATTATTTTTTACTTTTTGCTATAATAAATATACCCAAAAAATATATTTAAAATTTTTTTTTTCCTCAGTTTAGGCCGATACGTATTCTTCGACATATTTTTGGTAAAAAAAAGCAATAAGCGTTTATTGATTGGTTTGCGCAAAAGTTATAGAATCTACAAAATAGGGGATAGTTTTATGGCATTTTTATTAATTATTTTTTTTTTACTAGTAAAGGCGGCGATCTGCGAATTTTATTGTGACTGTAACATTATGGCGGACACGTCGGACACTTTTGGCGCTATTTTGGGACCATTCACATTTATACAGCAATCAGTGCGATTAAAAATGCATTGATTACTGTGTAAATGTGACTGGCAGTGAAGGGGTTAACCACTAGGGGGCACTGTAGGGGTTAAGTGTGTCCTAGGGAGTGATTCTAACTGTGGGGGGGATGGGCTGTGTGTGACACGACTGATCACTGCTCCCGATTACAGGGAGCTGTGATCGGTGTCCTGTCACTAGGCAGAACGGGGAAATGCTTGTTTACATCAGCATTTAACCATTCTTCCTCTCCGTGAGACAATCGCGGGTGTCCCGCAGACATCGAGTCCGGGACCCGGGATCACACTCATGGAGCTCGTGGCGGGTGCGCGCAAGCCGCTTCTTAAAGGTCTAAGTACAGGTACGTTAATATGCCTGTACATGCCCTTCTGCCGACGTATATCAGCGTGAGCAGGTCGGCAAGCGGTTAAACTCACTTGGTGCCTTATCTGCATTTAATTAGCCTCAGAACCGGTGTAATTCAAAGGTGTTCGGGTTTAAAGGGATGAGGTGGCAACTCTAGAGTGATGTCATGCGGCTCTGGACAGTCACAGAGCTGGAGTCCGCGGCCCCGGAATAAAGAGGGGCAAAGATTGATGCTTCCACCAGCGGGGACATTACATAGTTACATAGTTAGGTTGAATAAAGACACCAGTCCATCCTGAGTGAGTGTGTGTATGTGTCTACAATTGTCCCTATCCCTGTATATTGTGTCTCATTAAGATGCTCATCTATTATATCATTATTTTATTTAAGGTACCCATATAGAGCACCATCAATTTCATGCAGTGCTCCACACATACATCGCACACTCACATCGGTCCCTACCCTCAAGGAGCCCACAATCCAAGGTCCCCAACTCACATTCATATACTAGGGCCAATTTTGGACAGAGGCCAATTAACCTACCCTCATGTCTTTGGAGTGTGGGAGGAAACCGGAGTACCCGGAGGAAAACCATCCAGGCACAGGGAGAACATGCAAACTCCAGGCAGGTAGTGTCATCGTTGGGATTCGAACCAGCGACTCTTCTTACTGCTAGGCGAGAGTCCTACCTACTACAGCACTGTGCCGCCCGAACACCACACGCGCCAGCTACACGGTCACGGCCAGCCACGCGCGTTCGCATGCACGAGCGCCAGCACGGGGATTTGTGTGTGTAAACACACAAATCCCTGTGCTGTCAGAGGAGAGGAGCCATATCGTTTCTTCCTACTAAGTAGGAAAAAACGATGTGGCTCCTCTCCTAGTCGCTACACTGCCCACACAGTTAGAACACACAGTAAGGGAACACATATTTAACCCCTTGATCGCCCCTTTGTATTAACCCCTTCCCTGCCAGTGACATTTACACAGTAATCAGTGCATTTTTATAGCACTGATTGCTGTATAATTGTCAATGGTCCCAAAAATGTGTCAAAAGTCTCCAATCTGTCCATCGCAATGTCGCAGTACCACTAAAAATTGCAGATCACCGCCATTACTAGTAAAAAATAAATAAATAATAAAAATGTCATAAAATAGCCATAAATGTTTCCCATAGTTTGCAGATGCTATAACTTTTTAACTTTTGCACAAACCAATCAATATACGCTTATTGCAATTTTTTTAAACAAAAATATGTAGACGAATATATATTGGCCTAAACTGATGAAGAAATTTGTTTTTTAAAAACATTTTAGATAGTACAGTGTACTACAGTGTAGATAGTAGAGTGGTATGGGGTATCTAATGTATAACACAGTGTAGACAGTGTGATGGTGTGAAGTATATAATATATAGCACAGTGTAGACAGTGGAGTAATGTCTGTAATACGCAACGTATTAGACATGTGCGGTTCGTTTAATTCTGAATTAAAATTCTGACACAATTTTCGTTATTTGGAGATTCAGGTGTACCTGAATTTCCGTATTACAATAGTAACAAATTTAAACGTATCCGGAATAACTAAACAAAATTTCATCCGAAATTCTAATCGAATTTGAAAATGAAATCGAATTGGAAAACAAATTTGAAATATAAACATATTGTTGACTATTGCTGATTTCCTTCATAAACTATGTGCATCACTGTTATGTCCTGTACACACGGTCAGATTTTCCGATGGAAAAAGTGCGATCGGATTGTGTTGTCAGAAATTCCGATCGTGTGTGGGCTCCGTCGGACTTTTTCCGTTGGAATTTCCGACACACAAAGTTTGAGAGCAGGATATAAAATTTTCCGACAACAAAATTCTGATCGTGTGTACACAAATCCGACGCACAAAGTGCCACGCATGCTCAGAATAAATTAAGAGACGAACACTATTGGCTACTGCCCCGTTTATAGTCCAGACGTACGTGTTTTACGTCACCGCGTTCAGAACTATCGGATTTTCCGACAACTTTGTGCGACCGTGTGTATGCAAGACAAGTTTGGCCAAAAATCCGTCTGGAAAAAATCCGAAGGATTTTGTTGTCGGAATGTCCGATCAATGTCCGATCGTGTGTACAGGGCATTAGAATATAGCCGACTTCCGAAATTTGAATTTTGAAAAGAATAGAATAGAATGAAACAGAATGGAATAGAAAAGAATAGAAAGGAACAGAATAGAAAAGAATGGAATAGAACAAAATGAATATAGCTTTCTTCCGAAATTCTAATTTTGAAAATAATAGAATGGAATAAAACAGAATAGAAGGGAAAAGAATAGAGTAAAAAAGAATAGAATAGAAAAAAAAAGAAAAAAAATAGAACAGAAAATAATAGAATAAAAAAGAATAGAATAGAAATTAATAGAATAGAATGGAAAAGAATAGAGTAAACCAGAACAGAATAAAATAAAAAAAGAAAAGAAAAGAAAAGAAATGATTAGAATATAATAGAAACATTAGGAACAGTTTAAAATAGAATATATCCGTCTTCCAAAATTAGAATTTTGAATAGAAAAGAACCAGCTATTCTTCACAACTAATTCGTATAGGTTCGATATTTTTGATTCGAATATTTTGAAATCCACTGGGAAAATTTGGTCAAAAGCGAATCAACAAAATTAATTTAGTTACAAATACAACTAAACAAAATTAGTAACTTATCGAATCGTTCTAAAACGAAACAAAACACATTTTTTCTAATATAGCGCACAAAATAAATATGCTTTATTTAGGGAGTGTTAGTACTTGGCAAACTACTGAGCCTCGGTTCACACCAGAGGCGGCACGACTTGCAGGTCGCCTCACCGAGGCGATCTGCACACGACTGCCGGGGCGACTTGCAAAACAACTTCTGTATGGAAGTCTATGCAAGTCGCCCCAAGTCGCCCCCAAAGTCGTACAGGAACCTTTTTCTAAGTCGGAGCGACTTGCGTCGCTCCGATTAGAACGGTTCCATTGTACTGAACGGGACGCTACTTGTCAGGCGACCTAGGTCGCCTGACAAGTCGTCCCAGTGTGAACCGAGGCTAAGTCCTCTTGTTTGGAAAACTTTTCAAAAATACACTGGATAAAAAAGCAGATAGATCAGTGCTAATGAATACAACAAAGGTCTCATTGATGGTATCCGAAGGTGTCTCAATGTACCGAAATGCAAAAAAAGAAGAAAGGGATCTAAAAGGCCTGAAAATCCCTGGATGGTTCCATGGATATAAAGGGTATTTTTTTGAACAAACATGAAAAAAAAAAAAATGTAATGTCAGCGCGTTCACGCTAATTAGTATCCATTGGCTCAGGGTGACGTACACAGGGACACAGCAGGGAATATGTAAATACATGTTTCTGAAATACCCATCCTCAGCACAAACCAGGACAAGAATCTCCATCTATGAAACAGGATTTACAGGATTTGTGTCACCGCTTTTGCCAGCCAGTCCAAATGCTCGAGGAGGGTATGAAACCATTAAATATAATGTGCTGTGTACTGATTTATGGTATTAGGTGTGCAGAGTGTGAAACAAGACAAGTTAAGCTTTGTTACAAATAGCAAAGTCCTGGATTTAGCGAGACTTGGATGGGTTTGATAAACGAGTCCCCGGGGGTTCTGAGCATACTTTACTCACCTTTATGTAACTTGCAGTGTCAGTAGGAAAAACAGGGGTAATGGATAATACCAGAGAGGAGAGATTGCAGCCAGAGAAGACTGCTTAGGGGGACTATATATAAATGATCATGACCATATGACATACAGTACACACAGGCCCGGACTTAGACAAAAAATAGGCCCAGGCATTTTCAACTGGGCAGCCTGGGGGAGAGGGCAGAGATAGGGGAGCGGGCGTTCACATGGGTGGTTGGTGACAAGATATTCATCCTGAGAGACATCCCAATCCAGCAAAAGACATCCCTATTAAGCAAAGAGACAGCCCCAGTCCAGAAAAGATACAGCCCAGACCAGCAAAGACACAATCCCAGACTAGCAAAGAGACAGCCTAGTCCAGCAAAGAGACAGCCTCAGACCAGCAAAGAGACAGCCTCAGATCAGCAAAGAGCCAGCCTCAGTCCAGCAAAGAGACAGCCCCAGACCAGCAAAGAGACATCCCCAGACCAGGAAAGAGACAGCCTCGGACCAGCAAAGAGACAGCCTCAGTTCAGCAAAGAGGCATTCCCAGTCCAGCAAAGAGACAGCCTCAGTCCAGCAAAGAGACAGCCTCAGTCCAGCAAAGAGGCATTCCCAGTACAGCAAAGAGACAGCCTCAGTCCAGCAAAGAGACAACCTCAGTCCAGCAAAGAGACAACTTCAGTCTAGCAAAGAGACAGCCTCAGACCAGCAAAGAGACAGCCTCAGTCCAGCAAAGAGACATCCCCAGACCAGCAAAGAGACAGCCTCATACCAGCAAAGAGACAGCCCCAATCCACCTCCTTTCCCCACCGCTACAGAGCAGGTCTTGTAATACACACTAGATTAGTTCAGTTCAGTGCACTCACCTTCCTCTCTGTGCTGCTGTCACGGTGTGACGGCCGGTGTTAAGAGAGAGGCCACCGCTGTCCCTTGAGTGCAGGTATATCTCCAGTGGCTGGCCCAGGAGGTGACTGTCCCCCGCAGGTGCTTCTCTCCTGCCTTCTTTTGCAAGTCCTAGTTTGCTGGCACTGGCCCTGCTTTAGGCATGGCTGCATAACAGAAGGTGAACGGCAGTCGCGGTCTGTGTTAGCCCTGTCCATACCGTGGTCGTGGCTTATTCCCCGCCATGCAGTCTAGTCATCAATGGGCCGCTCTTCTTAGGACATGCAGCCCGGGGGCCCGAGCCCACTGGGCAAATGCCCGTTGTGTCCTATGGCCATTCCGGCCATAGGACATTTGTACATACAAATATACATTTTTGTATACATTATGGGGTTGGTTTACTAAAATTTCAATTTTGTAAGCAAGTTAAATAGCTTTGGCCCCAAGACAGAACCCTGGGGCACACCACTTACAACCCCAGCCCATTCAGAGGCAAAATCATTTACCACTACCATCTTTACTTGTTCCTAAAACCAGCTTTCTGTTCACCTACATACAATCTCCTCCAACAGCAAATATATTGAAAATAGAATATAAAATATAACTACTTATAAACGTAGGTAGTAATAGCGCTCATCAAGCCACTGCAAGTGGCAGCAATCTCCAAGCTTTGCCGAAGCCTCTAGCTCAAGGAGGACCTCACAGTCAGGGCTGGGCTCAGCCCTTCCTTCGCTGAGCTGGCCCCTCAGCTAATTGCCAGCTCCTATCTGTCCACAGTTACTCAGCTGTTGATGATATCCTGCTCGTCAGTCCTGCCTACTTAAGCCATCCAGCACAGAGGATCTCTGCCTTCGCCTTGGTCAACATCACAGAGACTATCTTCTGCATTCCTGTTAAAGACTTGCTTGGCTGACATCCCTTCTGGCTCCAGATCCTGCTTGCTGTTTTACTACACTCATCTCTGGCTCCCTGACGTTTGGCCTGTCTGACTATCCGTTCTGGTTACCGAACTTTGGCTATGTTTTGACTACGTTTGTTCTATTTACTTTTATTATTAAACAAGTGTGATTTAACTGTACTTCTGTCTTGGTCTGATTTCTAGGTTTCTGACACTCACTAAGGTCCCTGCTGGCTGACATGTTTTGAAGGTATGTCCTTCTTCATCAAAGTCCCTGATGGAGGGTCCCCAGCAGGGACCCTGGTGAGGTCCTCCATGAGCTAGAGGCTTCGGCAAAGCTGGGAGATTGCTGCCACTTCTAGTGACTTGAAGAGCGCTATTACTACCTACGTTTGTGAGTAGTTATATTTTATATTCTATTTTCAAAAATTTGTTGTCGAATAATGCACTAGGTCAGTTCGCCCTCTGTTCTTTATTTATTTTCCAGTAATCTGAGGACATCCCCAGTCCTAGAGGGCAGCAAGGCTCTAAAGTAATATCCACAGAGGCCTTTTCTGACTCGGCTATCACACCTATGTGCAGGAGAATATTGTCATGCCTGTACACACGGTCAGATTTTCCGACGGAAAATGTGTGATAGGACCTTGTTGTTGGAAATTCCGACCGTGTGTGGGCTCCATCACACATTTTCCATCGGTATTTCCGACACACAAAGTTTGAGAGCTTGCTATAAAATTTTCCGACAACAAAATCCGTTGTCAAAAATTCCGATCGTGTGTATACAAATCCGACGCACAAAGTGCCACGCATGCTCAGAATAAATTAAGAGACAAAAGCTATTAGCTACTGCCCCATTTATAGTCCCGACATACGTGTTTTACGGCACCGCGTTCAGGACGATCGGATTTTCCAACAACTTTGTGTGACCGTGTGTATGCAAGACAAGTTTGAGCCAACATCCGTCGGAAAAAATTCATGGATTTTGTTGTCGAAATGTCTGATCAATGTCAGACAATGTGTACAGAGCATTACTGTTATACAATTTCCTCCTCTTCAATAAACCTTAGTTTGTAAATAAGGTGTTTGTTGGGCACAGTGTCAAATGTTTTTGTAAAATCCAGATAAATTATGGTTACAGCTTTTCTTTTACTAAACTTCTGGTCCTGCAAATCACACACTTCCTGTCTCTGTGTGGCTACGCTTACCCACCCTATTGTATCTACGATGGGATCCATGGTTGTCAGCTTCCAGATTTTTTTTTGTCAAAGCTTAATTGAACAAGCTGAAGTTAGAAGCTTAGCAGTGCTTACCATGCACAGCTTCACCAATCTTTGTACCCTCCAGTTTTAGCAAATCACCCCCTATGTATTCATTTTCTATTTAGTTCAGTTGCTGACATCTTTTTTTTAAATGAGTGCCCAAAGGTTTTCGTAAAAATACATCCTCTTTCTCAGTGTATTACTGTATACTTTATATTTGTTACATGTTCCCAATGTAGCACTAACCCCCGAAGGAGCTGCTGATTTATATCGGGCTGTTACCGTCACCCCTTTACCCAGGGCTGGACTGGGACAAAAATTTGGCCCTGGACTTCACCCAGACTGGCCCACTTTGACAGGTCTCTCCCATGCCGGCTTGCCACCCAAGCCCCCCCCCCCCACTAGCTATTAGCCGTTTTACATTATTTCTCTTATAGGCAGTATCAGTGGGGAAGCTAGACATTATTTCACCTGGGGCAAAGAATCAGTTTGGCGCCCCCCCCAATGGAACAAGATTAGGCAGGAAAGTGAGGCCGCCCTCCTTCCAGATCGTATGATGAGCTTCTAAGTGTTGACTCCAGAGCATCATGTCTGTATTCAGGCGTGCTGCATAACTAACCAGGGAGAGGAGGTGAGCACTGCAGGGGGGGGGGGGGGGGGGCAGAGGACTGGAGGGAGGCAGCGGCCCACTGTCACTGAAATCGGCCAACTGAGCCATCGGCCCACCGGGAAACTCCCTGTAGTCCCAATGGCCAGTACATGCCTGCCTTTACCTGTAGTTTCATCAATATCAGAACTTAGAGTCCCTGTTGAGCTTTGTATCCGACAATATAGGCACCAGTCACTTTAGTACTTTTCCAATGCTTTAATAGGAAATAGCTGGAAGAAGTAGCAGAAAAGAGGTAGAAGAGGAGTTTCAGGAAAGTTAAAATACCTTTTTAGATCACTGAGGGATTGGAGATCTTAGATACGATTAAACAGTCAGTCCAAAGATCTTTTGCCCACCCGGATAGGTCTCTCTCACTAACCTAGCAGCCGGAATGGCGCACGAACAAAAGTCTCTGCCACAGACTTTAAATGAACAAATTTGTTGTACGATCCTCTGCCACAGGATGTAGTGTTAGATGAACAAGGACACAGTATCAGAACCTTTAAGCTGACTCAGCAGTACTTGTGTGGTAGATTAGATTAAGATGCGTCCTCCAATTGAGTCACCAGGCCCCTCTCGAGATACCAGCCTTCCGCACGGTCCTTTCCAAAGACGGGTCCTCCCCTGGGTCTTCTCAATTGTCCGGCTTCTTCCCGCAGGACAGACAGCACAGGACCATCTACACAGCAGTAGGCCCCAGACAGGCTTCTGGGCCTACTTGCACGGCTGCAGCATCACAGCCCTGCGGCCTGGAGGGCCATGAGGTAAAACTCTCCGTCACATACCTTTAGGCCAGGAGGGCCAGCAGGCGAAAAGAGACCCAGAAAAATGGCGTCTGCCCCTTAAGTACCCTCTCCCAGAATGCACGGCACCGGACCACCTCTGCCGAGTTGCCTCAGAGAAAGAAGAGCACTCAATATACCTCAGCTTGTTGCTTTTCCAACACTGACCTATGGTGACAACGACACCTACAGGTGACAGTGTGGAACTGCAAGCAACACAGCCAATGCTAGAACAGAGGCTAATTTAGCCATAGATTAAATTTGAACTATATACAGAACAAATGACCCACTAAATTTACATATAAGCGGTAGATTAGAAATCTACCAGCGCTACACCAATAATATAGCATAACCTAAAATAATGTAATTGCTGGTTTCCTTTTTAAATGCATTTTACTTATTATTTATTACAGGTACTTATATAGCACCAAAATATAAAATAACATTGTAGTTGCGCTACTGTGAAAAGAGTATCGGATGACACATATAGCAGCCAGCATCAACAAAGTAGTGACAATGTAAAAGAATGAAGAAAAAACAATGCAGCGCTAGACATGAGAGGCAGGATTAGGTACTCCACACAAAAGTGACTATCAACCATGCAGTGTGATAGTGTAATAACCAAATATATAAAAAATATAATGTGAGAAAATGAAGAAAAATAAATACAATATTATGGTGAGTCCATGACCATATCAATGTCCAATTACGTGGACATTATGGTCATATAAATGTCCAACAAAAATGAATGGTATGGGTGTTGGGTGAAAGAATTCTCAAGGGTACTACGTGATTCACAGAGGTGGTGTTCCAGTACTCAGTGTCCACAGCAAAGAATAAATGGAGCAAATATGCTTACCGGAACAGGTGGACACGTTTGCCCTACGGCTAGGTGTCATACAGACTTGGGGATCAATCGATCCAAATAGGTGCTTGATGAAGAGGCATATACGGCAGGTTCTACTAGTTCCTTTGCAGTAATGGTAAATGGCCTGGGGACAGCAGATGTTCCAAGTCCAGTTATAGGCACTTCTCCAACAGGTGTATATTGAGGAGATACATCTTTCATATAGCCAACATAGGGACATGAAAAAGGAAAAAAGGGCTCCACATAGTGCTTAAATCCGAGTAAAACAGGTTTATACCAAACCAAACAGGGTAAAAAATCCAAATAACAGCAGCCAGGATAAAAGTGATCACAATGAAAAATAGCGTGGTACCAGGAACAAAAAATCATTCGTAACCCGACATGTTTCGGACTAGAGGTCCTTCTACTGGGGCATATTGTCCTTTGTCTGGTATCACGCTTGTATATATGGACACATAAATGATTTAAAATCAACATCAGCTGGTAAACTATAATCAGCTGTGAGAGGCCATTGTAAAACGGACCCCACAGCCAATAAACATGCAGGTAAATGGGAATGACATGCACTTGCTCAGCCACCCAATCACCAAAAATTAATTCACAGTGCTTGACACATATATTGTACATTCACATCAGTCCTTGCACTCAATGAGCTTACAATCTAAGGTCCCTAACTCACATTCATATAGGGGCGTATCTACCGCGAGGCAAACAAGGCATTTGCCTTGGGCGGCATATTTCAGGGAGGTGGCGTGGCCCCCTCGCCATCCGTGAAAGTGTTTAGAATGCAATCTGGAGCGGTGTCACAGAAGAGCAGGAAAGAAAGCTGTGCCTCCCTGCTAAATTAGGCTGCCAAGCAGGGGAAGAACTACCAGGGTCACAGCGAGTGGGCCCTAGCACTGGGGGGGGGGCCCTGCCAAGTGGAACGGGGCCCCGCTGTCATAATAGGCATCATCGAGCCCCTCCTGCGAACCGGATGCTGATGTGAGGCTTAAATCCACCCACCCACAACAAGCCTGTCAGCAGGTGAGGAGCAGGAAGATGCAGCCGGAGAGCAGTGTGCCCCCAGCAGCGTGTTGTTGCGAGCAACAAGCGAAACACAAACAGAGGGAACTGCCGACCCTGCTGAGGAGCGGCTTGAGGAGACGAAGCTCTGTCTATGGACCGTCAACTGCCCTCTCCTTAGATTGTGAAGGTTTGTTCCTGAAAATATCCCTGGTTTGCAAAGCTAACCATCTCTCATTCTGTTCTCTGCCTTAAAAAATAATATGTTCATTACACCCAAAGCAGATGTTTCAGGTTTTTGCTCTCTCTCTCACCCCCCCTTTCTCTCTCTCTCTCTTACCCCTCTCTCTCACCCCCTCTCTCTCTCACCCCCTCTCTCTCTTACCCCTCATCTCTCTCACCCCTTTCTCTCTCTCACACCTCTCTCCCACTCTCTAAACCATCCCCTATACCACACCCTTCTGTCTCTCTCTCACCCCACCTCTCTCTCCCCTCCTCTCTCCCCTTCTTCCTTTTCTCTCCTTTTCCATGTCCCCCATCTGTCTCTCCTTCCTACTCCTATCTCTTCTCCTAGCAGGGGGGGGGCACTGTGGCAAGCTTGTGAGGGGTTTGGGGAGAGCACTTTGACAGGCTAGCGGGGGAGTTGGGGGTTGCACTGTGACAGGCTAGTGGGCGGTTGGGGGTTGCACTGTGGCTGGCTAGTGGGGGGGAGTGTTACTTCCCCACAGTCCACCAGAGACCCTGCATAGCAACCAGAGAATTGACACCAGAAACCCCGCATAGTCACTTAAGAAGCAAGGGGTGGGACAAATTTAGATGGGGGAGGGGAGGGCGCCCGATTTTCAGTCTTGCCTAGGGCAGCACACTGCATTCATACATACATGTTCTAGGGCCAATTTAGACAGGAGCCAATTAACCTGCTTTCCCTTGCTCTCCCTGCTTTGTAAGGTTCAAGAGTGGGCTGTAGAGTAATATTAAATATAATTAGCCCTGTTTGTGCTGTGTTCTCAGTTCTTGATTATCAGCTGTAAACTAGATTTGAAAACTGTCTATCCTAACAAAGAGTTAAAATATTAGAAACTATCCTCCTGCTTTGCATGTTAACCACTTGACCTCTGGAAGGTTTAACCCCCTTCATGACCAGGGCATTTTTTTTGTGTGTGTGTGCTGTAAATTGCCATTTTGCGGGGTGCCTTGGTGAGGCTCTGTAGACTACGCATGCAATGGCAAATGTGTGCAGACTAAACCCCTGTTTTTAACGCATACTGTTAGACAGGTCAATTTGGTTGGTCGCAGACTGGTCGGTAAGTTGAGCTGGGAATTTCTTTGATTATGTTTTACATGCTAAAATAACCAGCCACCATCCCTTAACAACTATGTGCAGCACCGGAGCCCTCACCAGTGGAACGGAACTTCAGGTATGGGGGATCACATGACCTCCAATATGTGACCTGAGCAGCCAATCACCACACACATGCATGCTCAGTTTGAACTGGATGGACTGATGTTCTTATTCAACCTTACCAACAGTGTAACTATGTAATTTCGAGGCCCAAACATTTTCAAGTGGGGGGTATCATGAGGTTATCCCCCTGTATGGGCTCCAACACCACTCAACACCAGAGTTTAGACAGGCAAGGATGCTGCAGTGAGAGACACCTTTGCTGGGTAAGTAGGGAAAGGTGGAGTAAGTGCAGGCACTATCACTAATCCCTGTTGCTTCAATAGGCAAAATGATCACAGGGACACTTCTAATGCAGGAAAGTGCAGAGCCAAACTTGACTTTACAGAATATATCAAGATTTGCATAGAACTGTAGCTGTCTGACATGTTTTGTACATCACCATATGCTCAGGTTTTAATTGCTGAACAACAATACCTTGAAGTAATAAGAAATTGTTCTAGTAGTCACGATTTTGAGGTAGGAGCAAGGAATTTAAAAGTGAGCTGAAGACAAAAGGCTATAAAAAGAGAACATTAAAAAGAGTCTATCATAGAGCATAGTACAGCAATAGATATAAATATGAGACCTATTACAGAATCAGGGAAGAAAGGGTAAAGAAAAAGAAATGGAAAGCACCAGATTGATAACCACTAGTTGTATCTAAATAAACACTGGCCAATACAGACAAAACATGAAAAGTTATCTTCACATATAGGAACACAAAATTGTTAAAGAACACATTAGTAAAAAATTCACTATAGTAAGAGGCAGTATCCTTGTATTAAAAGAGGACCAAATAAATGTAAAAGTTGAGAATACTGTAAATGTATTGAGAAAGAAGAATAATTGACCTTTCGGATGGAAGACAAATTTTTAATAATCACAATGCAGATTGCTCCACAGAGCATGTAATATACTATATTGGCTGTGAAAAATGTAATGCATTCTATATTAGAAAAAAATATTAGAGCACTAAGAAGCAAAGTCTATGAACACCAATAAAGTATTATGTCGGGTAATCTGAAAGCTGTTTTAATCTGAAACATGATAGAACCCCGGAGGGTATGTTTGTGCAAATTGTGGATAGAGTGCACCATGATACTAGAGGGGAAGATTGTGATAGGAAATTACTAAGTATGAAGAGTAAATGGATAAATAAACTAAAAGGAAATATATATTCTGGTTTAAATGAAATATCGTATTTTGCTCCCTTTCTCTAAAGGAAGCAAAGAATAAAGGAAAAACAATCATTTATTTTCCTTAAATATCCTCAGGTATTGTGAGGGAAAAGAAGAAAAGCAATAGTTGCTAAGGTTTTTTTTTTTTACAAATGTAAATACATTATTTATTTCATATCTATATACAATATATTGCCAAAAGTATTGCCTTTACACGCACATGAACTTTAATGATATCCCAGTCTTAGTCCGTAGGGTTCAATATTGAGTTGTCCCTCCCTTTGCAGCTATTGCAGCTTCAACTCTTCTGGGAAGGCTCTCCACAATGTTTAGGAGTGTGTCTATGGGAATGTTTGACCATTCTTCCAGAAGTGCATTTGTGAGGTCAGAAACTGATGTTGGACGAGAAAGCCTGGCTCGCAGTCTCCGCTCTAATTCATCCCAAAAGTGTTCTATTGGGTTGAGGTCAGGACTTTAAGTTCTTCCACCCTAAACTCGCTCATCCATGTGTTTATGGACTTTGCTTTGTGCACTGGTGCGCAGTCATGTTGGAACAGGAAAGGGCCATCCCCAAACTGTTGTCACAAAGTTGGGAGCAAGAAATTGTCCAAAATGTCTTAGTATGGTGACACCTTAAGAGTTCCCTTCACTGGAACTAAGGGACCAGGCCCAACCCCTGAAAAAACAACCCCAACCCATAAACCAAATAATTTGGACCAGTGCACAAAGCAAGGTCCATAAAGACAGAGATACTCCCTTTGCCCTTCCAGCACGCACATGATCCATCTCCCGGGACCACATTACAACATAGCCTAGTGAATGAACCCACACAGCACTGTTGTAGAGACTAGGGAAAGGAGGGGAAGGGAAGCCATAGTGAGAATACCCACCAAAACGTACTCCCTCCCCTAAACAAAACATCCCACAGCGGTCAAAACAGCCCTTTGATAGCAGCAGTATGGGAATTCCTTTGTAAACTAGACACTAGACAACCCGCACTTTAACCAGAATCCATTTTTAAATGGGCAGGCACGTCGTAAGGAAAAAAAATATATATATATATATATATATATATATATATATATATATATATATATATATATAAAACAGCATCAAAAATGGATATAATCCAAGGACAGGTATCAAAACCCAGGCGGGAAGACTAAATGCCAAAGAGCAAAAGAGGAAGAACATGGGGAGAGAGGAAGGGAGAGACACTATGGAATGCCACCTGAAAAAAAGGCCACATGCTTAAAGTGGGGTCCCCGGTATCCGAGATGGCGCACCAGGCACTCATATAACCACCTGTTTCCCGGGACAAACCCGGGCTATAAAGGGACACCAAGTAGCCAGACCAAGTCAGGAGTCAGAGTAACAAACCATCAGAAGAATTTCACAAAAATAATATAGTAAATTTTACATTAGAAATGCAGATTAACCATTGCCTAAAACCCCTTAATTCATAAGTATAAAAGTAATGGGTGGAAAAGGAGATAGAAAACCAAAGCACCTTAGGATGACAAAATAATGCCACGGTCATGGTTAGATCTATAGAAAGGGCTTAAAACGTAACAAATCATTTAACACTGGATGTTTTATAGTGGACAGATTGAAAATCCATTTTGTTTCTCGCTGTAGGAGCAATTTGTCTACGTCACCCCCTCTCATTGAGGGGGATGTATTCCAAGGCAAAAAACTCATCTTTGTAGCATCAAATTGGTGGTAAAGCCCCATGTGGCAACTGATAGGACTCTCAAACTTCTTTGCATTTACCAATCCAAGGTAATCCCTAATTCAATGGAAAAATATCCTCTTGGTCTTTCCAACGTACAACATACCACATTAGCATTCCATATAGTACACGATGCCTAGCCAGGACAGGATTAACATAGGGGTTATTGAAGCTGCAGCTCCAGGCCCTTACCTTAAGATATGCCCATTTAAAAAAAAAAACACAAAAAAACCCCAAAAACGATCGACTTTGAAGGGGTAGGTAGCTGAAGGTCCACCCCACTACTGGTCAAAATAGGGGCTCCTATCACCTATGGTCCTGGAGATACAGGGCTCCTTGCACAGCCTGTCAGAAGCTACATACAGAGCGGCCAGTTTAAATACAAGCTGGCACACTCTGTTTGCAGCAGACTGAGAGGATGAGCTCATAGTGCCTCTCCTCACTTCTTGTCAGAGGCACTGAGCTCAATGGACAGCTTGGAACCTGCAGAGTTTGACAGGCAGCACCGCCTGCCAAACTCGCCTATTGATTTCAATGGGGCCACTCTGCAACTGCAAGCCAAACTCGCTCACTGTACCAGCAAAGTCCAACAATATAAAACTACCATTCAGCGATGTAAAAAAGAAAAGGAGACGACAGTAGCACCTCATGAATGCCTGTCAGCTGCTGCTATACCACACATTGAAAAGCAATCCACCACAGATCACTTTTCAGAGGGCAGTAAGCAATACCGCAAATGTGAAAGAAACGTGAAACACATCATCCATTTCACACTCACACCACCAACCAGGTCACTCCCCAGCCACTTCTCATGTTAGCCACCTCCCTTCAACTTATATCACAGGTGACCATTTCACAACCTGCAGATGACAGACCCTACTCCAAAAGATATCACTCAAAATTACTCCCCCCACCCGCTGAGTGATATCTCTCCATGATCACCTCACACCCCCCTGCTGACAGATCTCTCTCCCCCGCCTGTCCCCACATACACCCTCTCACCTGCTGACCTGTGGAGGGGGGAATCACTCCCGCAATGTTATTGTGTTCTACCAGTGGGAAGCCTTCCCAACCCACAGAATACAAAGATCAGTGTTGCTAACTATAGCTGGCAGCACTGATTGTTTTGGGAAAAACCTGACAGGCTGGTTGTACTCCAGTCGATGAATAGCTTGACTTGTGTACAACCAGCTAGCCCATACATAGATCGACTATGGCTGGTCTCTGCTTAATTGGCTTAATTTCAATTCATGTATGGCCCGCTTAACCACTACGCAGTCCCTAAACATCCTTCCAGAAACCTTTACATTTTTCCTTCCCAGATTCCTTCATCCTCCTCACCTGTACATAGTGCCCACTGTCATCCCCTCCACACTGCTCTCCTGTACATAGTGCTCACTGTCATACCCTCCACACTCCTCTCCTGTACATACTGCCCACTGTCATACCCTCCACACTTCTCTCCTGTACATACTGCCCACTGTCTTACCCTCCACACTCATCTCCTGTACATATTGCTCAGTATTATACCATCCACACTCCTCTCCTGTACATACTGCCCACTGTCATACCCTCCACACTCCTCTCCTGTACATACTACTCACTGTCATACCCTCCACGCTCCTCTCCTGTACATACTGCTCACTGTCATACCCTCCACGCTCCTCTCCTGTACATACTGCCCTCATAATACCTTCCACACTCCTCTCCTGTACATACTGCCCCCATCATACCCTCATACCCTCCACATTCCTCTCCTGTACATACTGTTCACCGTCATACCCTCCACACTCCTCTGCTGTGCATACTGCCCACTGTCATACCCCCCACACTCCTCTCCTGTACATATACCCACTGTCATACCCCCCACACTCCTCTCCTGTACATAGTACCCACTGTTATACCCTCCACATTCCTCTTTCTCACCTGCACATACTTGCCACTTTTATACCATCCATACTCCTCCCCTATTCCTCTTACCCACAAAAACAGTTCTTTAAAATATATATATATAATATTGAATATCCTCAATGTAACCAGCTCTAGAATGGGCACACTTTTGTTAGTTTAACTACAGGAAATCCTCTCAGTCCTCATATTTGTTCTGCCCATTGTTAGTACTCATTTAATCTTGTGATTACTACTGTAATGTACAGAGGAACATAAGGGATGTCAGCTACTCTAAATATATCACTGGAAAAAAAAAGTGTCTGTGAAAATATTTTTGAAATGTTGGCAACTTTGCACGTGGGCACTGCTCAAGGGCCACCCGGTCAGTAGGCGGCCCCATGAGAGGCTCCTGGGATCCTGTGATATTAAAGCAGTAGTAAATTTCGCTAACATTACTACTTTTTAGAGGCCCTGAGGTAGGTTATGCCATAATGTACAAGTATGCACAACATACTAGCACATTAGGTACACTTACCTGTCAGACTGAGCCCTCCAGTGCTGCACTGTTATCAATCCGGTGGGTCCTGGGCGCTTCCATCTTCACCCGGTCTTCCTTCCGGGTTCTGTGCCTTCGGTCACTTGCCTTGGCCGGGCTGTGTTGTTGTCACTTCCACACATGCTCATGCGCATTCCCCCTCTCTCTCTCATTCTCCCTCCCTTACCCCTCACCCCTCTCTCACCCCCTTTCTCTATCTCTCACCCTCTCTCTCTCTCATCCTCCCTCTCTCTATTTAATTTAATTTGTTATAACAAAAAATTGTTTGCATTTTTAATTATTTTTTATTTTGTTTTTATTTTTTTTATAAAAAGCCCCACCATAATCCTCAGCACCAGGCCCATGATGTTCTTAATCCGGCCCTAGGAGATTGGCAATTAGCCAAGAAGTGAGGTCTATACATTCTGCCCTTGGGCAACAAAATTTCCTGCACCTCCCAAATATATTGGCAGAAGTTACATCTGCCACATTTGGCAGTACCACTAAATTTGGATCCTTTCTTCCTAGAATGTGCATGATGACTAAGAACTAATTTATCTCTTAAGTAATCAGATCTCCTAAATGTAATTTCTGGGTATTCCTTCATATGTTTGGCAACTTTTTCATCCGCCCTCAAAAGGTACCAGAACTTGCTTATTATTTTTCGACCCTGACTTTGCTGCCCAGAATAACGTGTAAACAATCTTACATTACTATCCTCTGTCTTCAATCTTGATCCATGTATTAGAGAGTTTCTATCTTGTCTGTTGGCCTTACTGTACCCTCTCTTTTAAAGAAATTGTTGTAATACTTTAGACTCCCTCACAAAATCTTCCTGTTTGTAACAATTACGTTTTAGGCGCAGATATTGACTATATGGTATACTTGATACCAAAGGTGCCGGGTGGGAACTATTTGCATTAAGAATAGTGTTACTTGATGATGGTTTTCTGTAGAGGGTGGAACCCAAACTCCCATCCTCCTTCTTGTAAATCTCGATATCCAAGAAATTCACAGTCTTTTGATGGAAGGTAGAAGTAAATTTAAGATTATAATCCGTTAATTTTTAAGGCTTCCAAGAAGCACATCAAACCCTCCAATATATATCATTATATTTTGTCAGTTGTAAATGTGATAGATCCTTTGGGCTCTTTTTGTGTACCAATGTCTTCTTTCTTTCCTACTCTCCTTTTTCTCTTTTTTTATTTGGATTTATTAAAATTTGTAATTTATTTCTTTTAGTGACATTGTATTAAGGTCCAACAAAAGCTCCAGAAGAAGCCATGGTTATGGTGAAACATGCTGAGGCAACCAACTTTTATATTGTGACCGCATGATTTTTTCATGCTCTAGTTGCTCTAAAAATTGTCTTTTTTAACTATGCTTGTTTAAATAAAATTATGAAATTTGTAATATTAATTTGATTTGATTTTTTTGCACCTCAAAACTCCCATTTTTTGTTTCTTGGTACTTTTTGAATTTCATTTTGTTATATTTAATAAAACAGGGCTACCACGCCCCAACCCAGAAGTTTCTGTTTGCTGTAAACTCACTGAAAAATGCATATACCACTGAGCTAGACATCCCCCATATTACAGTGGTAGAACTTTTTTTATTATTATTATAGCTTTGATAAGCCACTTACGGCTTATAAGTAATAGTTTTGCAAATTCTTGCTGTTTTTTTTTCGGGCAATAATGCCAAGGAAACAGCCCAGTAGTATATAAATGTGTCTTCACCAAACAAGAATGCTGCATATACAAACTATTTATAGTTACAGGAATACAATACAAGATATACAGAGTGCTAAATATATGCATGCATACATGAATGCACACGCTACCTATCCTTTCCTAGCAAACATACTAGTCTGTATGCAATAGGGACACACTAAAAGTCACTTAGCTTCTATTATAGCTGGTACATGATTTATATAACAAACAGGACTCCAGGCATTTCAAGCACTTACAGGAACATGGGTTATTGGCCTTGGCAGTCTCTCTTTTACAGTGTGGCTTGTAGTGTTGTCCCTTGGCATAGTCCTCCTTTCAGCTTGTGCTACTGTCCTTTTGTCTTGGAATGTTTGGTAGCCACAGATGGGTGTAAGCCATTTTATTTCCTACCTACATCAGTTTCTGTGAAGAAAGCATTTCTGGCTACACACTCTAGATGGCAGGTTCATATTATAAATATCATAGGTCAAATATATCAAATGTTCATTTAAAAAAAACTCTTATTGACAAGCTACCATAAAGCTGCCATTTAGCTTTGATCCAGTGTTTTACTTTTAAAAAAATGGGAACATACATCAAATGTATTTGAGTCACAAGTAGGGATTAACTTGGGTTCAGTCTGAAACAAGTTTGGTCTGAACCCAGAAGTTAGCAGTTAGCTGTCATTGCTGGGCCAATAAGCAGCAGATGGCAGATTCCCCTGCCCACAGTTGCACATATAGAAATGGGCAGGCATGCTTGTGACATTGACCTTATTAGATCAAATGACCATATTAGGCCTGTTACGCCAAGAGCATCCCTGCCCATTTGTGTATGTCAGCTATGGATTGGAGAATCTCCAGCTCACAGCTTATTGGCCTAGCAATGACAGCTTTTTGAGTTTGGACGAACTTGGGTTTGGACCAAACCCAAGCTCTGGACTAGTCACAAGCTTGCTTGTCAAAACAGATCTTCCCCCTTTTTTATTAATAAATACAAAAGAATCACTTATACCTTATTATCAAGGGAGTGTTAAGTGAATTCAGGTTCAAGTTCGCTTCAAAGCAAATCTAAATCCAAAGATCAACCATTGATGCTGCTCCCTTCTCAACTGTATGAAAACAAAGCTGTGGTGTTCACCCTTTAGCCAGTTTGGACTCCCCCTAGGGTATTAACACAGCTATTTCTGGAATAGTGTTCAGGAGGTGGGCTTTATGAAAAAAACAGGGGCATTGCTTGGCTGCTTAAGCTCAACCCAGCTCATACCAGTATGTCTTAAGCTGGCCACACACGGCCAGATTCATCCATCCACCCTAACAAGGTGGATGTAGTAATCTCTCCCTCACCGATCAGAATACACCCATCAGTGGCTGCAACTGATTAGCTGTAACTGCTGATCAAGTGATCCAGTGATCAACTTCTGATTAACAGAGGTGGCCACACTCGGAATGAAATTCAGCTGTTCCCTGCTGAACAGGCCGCTTTTTGATTAGTGTTTGGCCAGCCTTAGTCCCAGATATCTTGGTGCAAGTACACTGAAGGTAACCTGTTTCAATAGTTTTTTTTTAAAGTGTTTTACAAAGGTTTAAAAGGTAGACCTAAATATACAAAAATAGGGCCTACAATCAGCCTTACTTGAATCATCCAAGAGTGAACAAAGTGCAAAAACCCTGACGGAGGTGGCATAAAGTGTTAACTTGAAAATTACAATAATAGTAAACTGTAGAAATACATACTAACAGTCATAAGATTACCAGTACGAATTTGCATTAATGTTACAAACTTAAAAAAACTGAAAATGAACCCAAGTTGTGAGTGAAAATATAAGCTATACAGTGGGGGGAGAAACAAGCATCCGTTAGAGAGAGAACCCTCCTCCTCTCGCCCTGCCTGTAGGGGCAGGGAAAGAATAGCGAATACCAACAAATACAAAACATGGTCCTCCAATCATACTGTAATTAAGAAGCACTTTGCCTAAAAACAGAAACCGGGAGAGGGGCCCCACCTAGTCTAACCATCCTCAAGAAATAGATGGAAAGGGCAGGTAGAGCCAGAAAGAAAGGGGAGAAGAGAAAAGGGGGAAAATATGAAGAAGATATAAAAGTAGAAGAAAAGAAAAGAAAGAAAAGGAAAAAACTAGAGAGCAGAGGAAAGAAATCGAGATCTCTACTCCGTCCGCACCTCCGACACCCAGAATATTCCCTATACAGGAGTTTAAAAATATTGAATGCAAGGGTTACAGACCCTTTCAAAGTGGACAGCAGTGTCACAAAGTGTGCTTACCAACTTTTTATTAGTCATTAATAGGGTTGCATTGATACCATAACAAGTATCGGTGCCGATACCGAGCATTTGCAGGAGTACTTGTACTTGTGCAAAGGCTCCAATGCTTGACCCGATACCTGGGCAGTCAGGGATGATAGGTGTGGCAGTGGGGGCCGTTACAATCACCGATTTCCCTGTACAGATTTTAATAAAGCAGCAGACAGCTGCTTCTCCCCCCCCACCCCCCAATGCTTTTGGCTGCTTATTGAAATCTATATAGGGAGATCAATGCTTGTAACGGCCCCCACCGCCGCACCAATCATCCCTGACTGTCCCCTGTGTCCTTCTCCAGTCCCCGTCTCCATGTTCCTCCGGTCCTGAGCACTCTGGAAAAGGTTTTCGTCCAGGATATCCCTGTACTTGGCCGCATTCATCTTTCCGTCGATTGCAACCAGTCGTCCTGTCCCTGCAGCTGAAAAACACCCCCACAGCATGATGCTGCCACCACTATTCTTCACTGTTGGGACTGTATTGGACAGGTGATAAGCAGTGCCTGGTTTTCTCTACACATACCGCTTAGAATTAAGGCCAAAAAGTTCTATCTTGTTCTCATCAGACCAAAGAATCTTATGTCTCACCATCTTGGAGTCCTTCAGGTTTTTTTTTTTAGCAAACTCCATACAGGCTTTCATGTGTCTTGCACTGAGGAGAGGCTTCCGTCGGGCCACTCTGCCATAAAGCCCCAACTGGTGGAGGGCTGCAGTGATGGTTGAATTTCTACAACTTTCTCCCATCTCCCGACTGCATCTCTGGAGCTCAGCCACAGTGATCTTTGGGTTCTTCTTTACCTCTCTCACCAAGGCTCTTCTCCCCCGATAGCTCAGTTTGGCCGGACGGCCAGCTCTAGGAAGGGTTCTGGTCATCCCAAACGTCTTCCATTTAAGGATTATAAAGGCCACTGTGCTCTTAGGAACCTTAAGTGCCACAGAAATTTTTTGTAACCTTGGTCAGATCTGTGCCTTGCCATAATTCTGTCTCTGAGCTCTTCAGGCTTTTCCTTTGACCTCATGATTCTCATTTGCTCTGACATGCACTGTGAGCTGTAAGGTCTTATATAGACAGGTGTGTGGCTTTCCTAATCAAGTCCAATCAGTATAATCAAACACAGCTGGACTCAAATGAAGGTGTAGAACCATGTCAAGGATGATCAGAAGAAATGGACAGGACCTGAGTTAAATATATGAGTGTCACAGCAAAGGGTCTGAATACTTAGGACCATGTGATATTTCAGTTTTTCTTTTTTAATAAATCTGCAAAAATGTCAACAATTCTGTGTTTTTCTGTCAATATGGGGTGCTGTGTGTACATTAATGAGGAACAAAAATGAACTTAAATGATTTTAGCAAATGGCTGCAATATAACAAAGAGTAAAAAATTTAAGGGGGTCTGAATACTTTCCGTCCCCACTGTATATCTATATCTATATATCTATATCTATCAATCGATCGATCGATATATATATATATATATATATATATATATATGTATATAATTTGTACATTTTTTTTTACATTAATTTTTTTATTATTTTTTACAACTATATATATATATATATATATATATATATATATATATATATATATAGTTGTAAAAAATAATAAAAAAAAATTTAATGTATATATATATATATATAAATTGTAAAAAATAATAAAATTAATTGTAAAAAAAAAAATTGTAAAAAATAAAAAAAAAATTTCAGACACGATCCACTATCACTTGACATTAAAAAAAAACATCTGTAATCATCCACATTTTGTTACAGCCTTATTCCAAAATGGATTGAACAACTTATTTTCTAAAATTCTACAAAGAATATCCTATAATGAATAATGACAATGCAAAAGAAGTTTGTTTGAAATCTCTGCAAATTTATTAAAAATAAAAAACGAAAAAATCACATGTACATACTGTAGGTATTCATAGCCTTTGCCATGACAATAAAATTGAGCTCAGGTGCATCCTGTTTCCACTGATCATCCTTGAGATGTTTCTACAACTTGATTGGAGTCCACCTGTGGTAAATTCAGTTGACTGGACATGATTTGGAAAGGCACACACCTGTCTGTATAAGGTCCCACAGTTAGCCGTGTATATCAGAGCACAAACCAAGCCATGAAGGCATTGTCTATAGACCTCCTAGACAGGATTGTATTGAGGCACAGATCTGGGAAAGGGTGTAGAAAAATTAGCACAGAGACCTCCAATATCCCTAAATGGAAGCAGCTTGGAACCACCAGGACTCTTCCTAGAGCAGGCCGCCTGGCCAAACTGAGCGATCTGGGGAGAAGGGTCTTAGTCAGGGAGGTGACCAAGAACCCGATGGTCACTCTGACAGAGCTCCAGTGTTTCTCTGTGGAGAGAGGAGAACCTTCCAGAAAAAAACCATCTCTGCAGCACTCCACCAATCAGGCTTGTATGGTATGGTGGCCAGACAGAAGCCACTCCTCAGTAAAAGGCACATAACAGCCTGCCTGGAGTTTGCTAAAAGGCACCTGAAGGACTCTCAGACCATGAGAAACACAATTCTCTGATGAAATAAAGATTGAACTCTTTGGCATGAATGGCAAGCATTATGTCTGGAGGAAACGAGGCACCGCTCATCACCTGGCCAATATCATTCCTACAGTGAAGCATTGTGGTGGCAGCAGCATGCTGTGGGGATGTATTTCAGTGGCAGGTACTGGGAGACTAGTCAGGATTGAGGAAAAGATAATTGCAGCAATGTACAGAGACATCCTTGATGAAAACATGCTCCAGAGTGCTCTGGACCTCAGACTGGGGCAAAGGTTCATCTTCCAACATGACAACGACCCTAACCACACAGCCAAGATAACAAAGGAGTGGCTACGGGACAAATCTGTGAATGTCCTTGAGTGACCCAGCCAGAGCCTAGACTTGAACCCAATTGAAAATGTCTGTGCACCGATTCTCCCCATCCAACCTGATGGGGCTTGAGAGATCCTGCAAAGAAGAATGGGAGAAACTGCCCAAAAATAGGTGTGCCAAGCTTGTAGTATCATACTCAAATAGACTTGAGTCTGGAATTGGTGCCAAAGGCGCTTCAACAAAGTATTGAGCAAAGGCTGTGAATACTTATGTACATGTGATTTTTTTTTTTTTTAATAAATTTGCAAAGATTTCAAACAAACTTCTTTCACGGTGTCATTATGGGGTATTGTTTGTAGAATTTTTAGGAAAATAATGAATTAAATCCATTTTTGAATGAGGCTGTAACATAACAAAATGTGGAAAAAGTAAAGCGCTGTGAATACTTTTAGGATGCACTGTGAATTAGAGTCTGTGAATTTCAGGGTATCTCCTCCATAGGTTCATTAGGTAAAGCTATTTTTGGGTCTTTGATAACATTTACCATGGTCACAGAGTATATTAAGTTATGGGCTCTGATCCAGAAGCGCCGTACTTACCATAGGACCACTGAAGGTAACCTTAATCAACAAATAGATTGTGTTTTTTTTAAGTGTCTAAGATTGCATTAAAAAATTCCTTTAAGAATTGCATGAATTCCTTTAGGAGTGCAGATTGAACTCGAACACTCGTGACTAGTATCTCCAAATAGAACATAATTGATCTATAATAACAGAGTAAGGGATGTTTTTTGAGCTATCATATTTTTGTTTGCCTCTAACCTTAAAGTGGAGTTCCGCCGCAAATTATTTTTTTTAAGTCAGCAGCTACAAATACTGCAGCTGCTGACTTTTAAAATATGGACACTTACCTGTCCAGGGTGCCCGCGATGCCCTCACCCGGAGCCGATCTGTCCCTCGGCTCTCTGGTGGAGGCGCCGCCATCTTCAGTAAGGGAATCAGGAAGTGAAGCCTTGCGGCTTCACAGCCTGGTTCCCTACTGTGCATGTGCGAGGTGCTCTGTGCATCCTCACTGGTCACTGCTGTCTTCTGGGACCTGTGTGTCTCCCAGAAGACAGCGGTGGGGGGGGGAGGCGGACAGGGCATAGATCACTGCAAAGCCTGTAGTTATCTATGCCCGGAAGTGGGAACAAATACCTAGAATATACAGGTATCTGCTCTCCCCCTGAAAGGTGCTAAATGTGACACTGGAGGGGGGGGGGGGAATTCGATCAGCGGAAGTTCCATTTTTGAGTGGAACTTTGCTTTAAGAGGAACATTATTTATAACTAATCATTTTAATCTGCTCTTAACAGGTTTTACCTTGAGTCCTACACACAAGTGGCAGTGATGCATTGTCCTCTGAATATGTCGTGACAATAGACCGTTTCCAAGTACCGTGCTACTGGAGTAAAAGCAAACTTATGCTGGAACCTCATTCCTATGCAACCATCAAAAATGTTTGGATTTGTGCTTCTGGCAAGAGAGAACGTGATTTGTAAGATAATGTTCTTTTTGGATGAAGCAGACACTGCATAAATTACGGTATCTCACAACAGTGAGTACACCTCTCACATTTTGTATATATTTTATTATATCTTTTCATGTGACAACACTGAAGAAATGACACTTTGCTACAATGTAAAGTAGTGAGTGTACAGCTTGTATAACAGTGTAAATTTGTTAATAAAATAAAAAAGCAGTGCAGCGCATAAACAAACAAAAGATGTAATAAATCTTAAATAATAATAAGGAAGCCCATAAAATTCATATTCAGAAAAACACCATCAAGTGTCCAAAACGGTGATTCTATGTATGGTAAACAGGGTGATCGTGTGACAACCTCCACCAGCAGTGAATCCTAGCCCCTCACCTTAAAATATGGACCCCTGAATATTACAGTCAGGTCCCTATATCAAACGGAGAGCACTATATTGTATTGCTGTCATTCTATGTATGAATATATCAAAGGCTGTGGTCAGGATACAAGGGATCCCATGCAATTAGTATGCACTCATCTCCAGTGATCTTTACATCTAGCAGACCAGCCTGTATACCCTTGTGAAGGGACCGCCTAAGTGACCTGACTGATATACTCAGGGGTCCATATTTTAAGGTGAGCGGCTAGGATTCACTGCTGGTGGAGGTTGTCACACGATCACCCTGTTTACCATCCATAGAATCACTGTTTTGGACACCTGGTGTTTTTCTGAATATGAATTTTATGGACTTCCTTATTACTATTTAAGATTTTTTACGTCTTTTGTTTGTTTATGCGCTGCACTGCTTTTTTATTTTATTGACATTTGGGATTTGATATCTTGACCCTCAGTGTTCAGCTGCTGTAGGATTTTAGTATTTTTTGCGCTGATTAATTTGTTTTTTACATAGTGTAAATTTGTTGTCTCCTCAAAATAACTCAACCCCTGAAGTGAAAATGTCCAAATTGGGCCCAAAGTTTCAATATCTTGTGTGGCCACCATTATTTTCCAACACTGCCTTAACCTTCTTGGGCATGGAGTTCACCAGAGCTTCACAGGTTGCCACTGGAGTCCTCTTCCACTCCTCCATGATGACATCACAGAGCTGGTGGATGTTAGAGACCTTGCGCTCCTCCACCTTCCATTTGAGGATGCCCCAAAGATGCTCAATAGGTGACAACAGTGGACCATGCCTACATGTGTGTTCAAATGACCACTTGTAATTCCCATCAGAAGCCTGTGTGACAGGGGGATAACGGAAGAGCACAGCTGGAAGATAGGAACAGCCTTGCTTTGTGCACTGGTTGAAATCATTTGGTGGAGGGGGGATTATGGTGTGGGGTTGTTTTTCAGGGGTTGGGCCTGGCTCCTTAGTTCCAGTGAAGAGAACACTTAAGGTGTCAGCATACCAGGACATATTGGACAATTTCATGCTCCCAACTTTGTGAGAACAGTTTGGGGATGACCCCTTCCCGTTCCAACATGACTGTGCACAAAGCAAGGTCCAAAAAGAAAAGGATGAGCGAGTTTGGGATGGAGGAACTTTACTGGCCTGCACCTCAACCTGATAGAACACCTCTGGGATGAATTAGAGTGGTGATTGCGAGCCAGACCCTCTCGTCCCCATCAGTGCCAGACCTCACAAATGCGCTTCTGGAAGAATGGTCAAACATTCCCATAGACACACGCCCCCCACCCCAAAGCACCTTGTCCCCACCGGCCAGGGTTATCGGTGTCTGCAGATGGGGGGCTTATCTGATTCTGGAAGCCCCCTTCAACAAGGGGGCCACCAGATCCCGCCCTCCTCCGTGAATGGGTATACCCCTACCCATTCACCCAAAAAAGCGTCAAAAAGTAAAAACCACAAGAGACAGTTTTTGACAATTCCCTTATTAAAAAAGAAAAAAAAAAGTGTCTTGCGATGTAAATCCACCTTCAATCACGCTGCTTGACGTACCCAAAAAATAGAAAAACCTAAAAAACTCCACCTCCATGGGAGGCCTCCCGGCAACTGCTATCTTTTCGCTTTGACAGCTCTTATATAGGCAAGGGCGGGGCCTCCCGCTGACATAACTGGATGACCCACCCCCCTCTGACATCACATGATGTCTCATGACATCCGAAGGGGGTGTTGTCACTCATTTACGTCACTGGGTGGCCCCGCCCTTGCCTATATAACAACTGTCAAAGTCAAGAGACAGCAGTCATCAGGAGGCCTCCCATGGAGGCGGAGCTTTTTGACATTTTTCTTTTTTTTGGGTCCGTCGGGCGGCATGATTGATGGTGGATGTACATCGTGGGACACTTTTTTTTTTTCTTCTTATTTTATAAAGGTATTGTCAAAAACTATCTCTTGTGTTTTTTACTTTTTGACAATTTTTTGGTGAATGGGTAGGGGTACAATGTACCTGATACCCATTCACATAGGGGGAGGGGCAAGATACGGGGCCCCCTTGTTAAAAGAGGCTTCCAGATTTCAATAAGCCGCCCCGCCCGCAGACCCCGACAACCACTGGCCAGGGTTGTCAGGAAGATGCCCTTGTCCTCTTGGACAAGGTGCTTTGGGGTGTACCCCAAAGCACCCTCCCTATGTTGAGGGCAAGGGGCCTGGTATGGGTCAGGAGGGGTGGGGGCACTCGCTCGTCCTCTCCCTTTCCTGCATGCTCGGATAAGGGTCTGGTATGGATTTTGGGGGGGGATCCCACACTGTTTTTTTTTTTTTTTAATTTGGTGTGGAGTTTCCCTTAAAATCTATACCAGACCCAAAGGGCCTAGTATGGATTTTGGGGGGGACCCCACGCCGTTTTTTTTTTTATCTAAATTCTGTCATAGGGTTCCCCTTAACCACTTCAATATACTTTATTGTTTACTCTGCACTGAACTGCACTGTATACCCTGCACTATATTATATATAGTACACTGACTGCACTTTATACTCTGCAATGTATTTTAAATAATATACTGATGGTACTATATACTCTGCACTGTATTATTTATACTACACTGACTGCACTATATACTCTGAACTGTATTATATATACACTACACTGACTGCATGATATACTCTGAACTGTATTATATATACTTCACTGACTGCACTATATACTCTGAACTGTATTATATATACTCTGAACTGTATTATATATACTACACGGACTGCACTATATACGCTGAACTGTATTATATATACTACACTGACTGCACTATATACTCTGAACTGTATTATATATACAGTACTACACTGACTGCAACATATCCCCTGAACTGTAATATATATACTACAATGACTGCATTATATACTCTTCACTGTATTATATATTCTACACTGACTGACTGCACACTACACTACCTGCCTAATCTCCATTCATTCACTGTATATGGTCGCCATGTAAGCAGCAGCCTTATATAGTGTGGGGCGTGGACTTAGCCCCTAAGCCATGATTGGCCAAAGGTACCCTGCCTTTGGCCAATCATGGCTCTCACAGCACATCGCACTGTGATTGGCCAAAGCATACAGGTCAGGTACATGCTTTGGCCAATCAGCAGCTGTCAATGCACTGTGATCTCGCAGTGCAATTATGGGGCGCTCCGCGGCGGGTGAACTTCCCATGAGCGCCCCATATGTTTGTTCTATGAAAAAATGAACACCCGATGTTCGGGTCGAACTTACATTAGACTCGAACATCGGGACCATCCCTACCCTTCACATGGATGACATTTAGTTTGCTAAAGCCCTGTGTATCTTCACATTTTTTTCATCCTTTTCTTTCACCTCGCTGATCTCCTTCAACCTCTTTTAACCATTTCATTTCTTTATGCACTCAATCTAGTACTGGCTGCACATCATTGCTTAGTGCAGTCACAGTGGTACCCAATAAGGAACACATTGACAGTAGGGCAAACTTTAATGCCAGTAATGACAGTAGGCAATCCCATGATCAACCTATGGATTTTGTACATTATCTGCATTATCATTAGCAGGTGGCATGACAAAACAGGGGAAAAATGCAAGAATAAGCTATAACTGCTTTATTGCATAGTTTATTTTTCAAACTGAAATGAAATAGATTTTCAAAGAGTTTATGCACACCCGCTCAAACACCAGGAACACATGATAAAATCTGATTTTCAGCTCCCTCTACTGGTAGCCGGAGAGTTTCACCACAGTGGGGTAGCGAGTGCGGTGGGTCATACACTTCTCCCGGTCAATAAACAAAGTGTTGGCTTTGTTACCAATATCCTTCTCCAGAGACATTCTGGTGTCCTCCAAGTTGCGGAGACTCTGCTCTGCCTCCTCCAGTTTCTGCTTGAGGAACTCCACAGACTCTGACAGCTCTCCCACTTCACTCACCAGCCTGAATAAACACAGAAAAATTGATATACATAATATGAGATGTAGAGATGCATATGGGAATATAATCATAAAGTCTACCCTAAGCAACTCCAGTCTTGGCTTTGTTTTCCATAACCTTCTTCGTGTAAAATCTAAAATCACTTTTCTATTATGCTATGAAAACACCAATGATGATTTATTTTTTTATTACATTCCAGTTACAACCATAGTTATGTTATTGACAAATCATAAATGGCACGGCTATAGTGAAAATAATAGAAAGTGTTTCAGGTTGTATAATTGCTTCATTTTCTAATCTGACCTTTGAAAAATTGATTCAAAAATTGATCAAATTATGTTCACAAATAGCACAATTTTTCAAAGATACAATCAGAAACCCATGTAAACACATTTGATTGCATATGGTTTCTAAATAATAATGCTCTTTTCTACTGTGGTGTATTTAGTTCCTTTCAGAGGAAGAAAGCAAGACTTGATGGTGGTGGGTTTGAGGAATATCAGCTGATAGAATGAGGGAATCAATGGTGGGTTTGAGCAAGAAAGATTTGATTGAGTAACAAGGGGACAGAGATGACATCAGGATCAAATTTTGATGGATATTTGATGAAGGAAGATAGAGAAGGTCGTCCCTTCTAGACTGAAATTCATTCCCAAATAGGAAATATAATGGATTGCAACCTAACCTTCGACCCAGTTACTTTTTTACTACACCACACAGACTGATCTCCCTCCAAATACAAACGCTCCCACACCATTCACCTATTGAATTGGGCCAAAACAATTGTCCCCAAATTCAGGAAATTCACTAAAACCCTGGAGATTTCTGATTGGTTTAATCAAATTGAACAGATGGTAGGGATGGAGGAAATTAGAAATCCAAGCATAGAAACCATGTCCTCACATGTGTCTACCTGGATTAGATGGTTCTTATTTAAAGATTCGGATCTGTACAAACAGCACCCTTGCTCCCGGGGCCTGCATATCGTTCCGCTCCCCCCCCCCCCCAGGAGCCCCCCTTTCTCTTCCTTTACTTCTACTTTTACCCTTCAACCCAAAACTTTCCCGCACTCCTTACCCTTCCTGCCTACCACCCCTCTCCTAAACCCTCTTGTGAGGGGGAAGAAATGACTCAGAAGAACACTGAGTAGAAAGAGCAGATTTAATGTACAAGGTCGTAAATGAAATGCTGTTACTTCCCCTAAGGGGCAGGAACAGTTCATGGCCCTGCTTCACCTGTGTAAAGTAGAGGTGCAACTTTCTACATTAGTCATCTCTTGTATCATACAGTACATGGGGTTGTCTGGCTCTACCCCATGCTATAAAATTTTCCGACAACAAAATCCATTGACGGAAATTCCGATCGTGTGTACACAAATCTGACGCACAAAGTGCCACGCATGCTCAGAATAAATTAAGAGATGAAAGCTATTGGCTACTGCCCCGTTTATAGTCCCGGTGTACGTGTTTTACGTCACCGCGTTCAGAATGATCAGATTTTCCGGCAACTTTGTGTGACCGTGTGTAAGCAAGACAAGTTTGAGCCAACATCCGTCAAAAAAAATCCATGGATTTTGTTGTCGGAATGTCCGATCAATGTCCGACCGTGTGTACAGGGCATTAGACATGTCTTTAGTTCCTGTTAATCTGAAAGAAAAACATGGCCTCACTCATGTCTGGTAACATTTTGGCCTTGTTAGAAGCATTTATCTGTGTTGTTTTTTACTCTTACAATAGCTGTACCAATTGCATTCTCTGATCTCCTCAATATCTATGGAAGGATAGTGTATGTAATAAAGCACTCCTATCCAACCACAGGTCAGGGAATGTATTCAACCCTCACAAAAAAAACAAATTGCAAACTTTATCTACTCTACAGATTCACACACAACAAAATGCACTGCGGGTTTATTGTTGGGAAAGGCAAAAAGAAAACAATCAGACAAGGATGTCTGCTGAGGAATGATGAGGCTCATCCCTCGTATCCTCCATAGACGAATGTGATTAGGATTAGCCGACTACAATCTGCTACTCACAATGCAGCAGTTATCTTATTATTTATACCTGACATAGCATCCATATTGCTGGATAACTGACACACTCGAGAAGAGACTGGTACATCACATTAAGGATCGCAGAACTGCAATTTGCAGGAACTGGGCTGGATGGAAAAATTTGTCTAATCTTCTAGTGACCTCTAGTGACTACAGAATGGCTGAAATTGGCTACTCGGTTGCCTAAGCTTGTGCTGATATCAGATGCAGTCTCCCAGATACGGAGTGTGCATATAACAGAGCTTCATAGTGTAAAGAAATCTTTTGATGTCTTTGACTGACTTAAGCCGGCCATACATGGATCAAAATTCAACTGGTTCAGCAGGGATCAGACAAATTTCGATCCATGTATGGGCACCCCTGTCTGTCAGGTTTTTCCTGAACAATTGGTGCTATAGCCGGCAACATTAATCATTGTGTTCTGCTGGCAGGGAAGGCTCCCCACCAGCAGAACACAATAGCACTGTGGGAGGGATTCCCCCATCAACACAGTCAATCAAACAAATTTTCTTCCACCACAGGAGGAAGGAAAGAATACTCACATAATCTATGGAATGACTTAGGCTCGGTTCACACCTATGCAGTTCGCTTTTGAACTCCCTGCCCCCTCCTTTTTGAAATCTCAGACAAACAGTATAATTTCTGCACTTTGAATGGCTGTAGAAGGATATGTTTCATCCCTGTGTATCACCTAGGGCTAGTTACCTCACTCGGCAACCTATGCTGAAGTAGTCCACAGCTCATGGGTGGTGGACTTTAGCTTTTTTTGCCTTGAATAATAACGGAACTTAATCTTCATACATGAAGCGAACAGTAATGTTAGAGATGAAGAAAGCAGGGTTGCTAAGGGTGAGAACGTTGGGCAGAAGGTGCAAAGGATATAAAAAAAAAATACATTTGGGACACCAGTGGGGGGAAGAACAGAAGAAAAAGGTGACAGTCAGAATGGTGATTATAGCTGATAGCAATAATCATTGTGTTCTTCCGGCAGGGATGGCTCCCCTTGCCCCCATCGATGGGAGAACACAATAGCTCCACGGGAGGGATTTCCCCATCAACACTGCCTGTGTTGATGGGGGGATCAAGCAATTTTCTTTCCTGCAACCAATTGCACCATCTATGGTCTGCCTAAGTCTCAGATCTTCAAATTTCTGGAAGATTCTGAGATTCCTGGGAAGTTCTCAGACCTTTAGATTCTTATGTTGAAGGGGTTGCAAGTCCAGACAATTAGAATGAGGATAGAAGAGAATATAGTATTAAAAGATATCACTGAAAAACTAAAAAAAAGAATATAAGTATTTATGTCACAGTTAGGGGTCAGTAAAGAGGCTCACACCGACCAGCAGGATAAGTAAACAAGCAGGTCTCCCTGGTGGATGATGTGGGCTCACCTGAGGTGCAGGGTCTAAGTACTAATTGGTATACACCAGAACTCCAGATGGTGGAGATGGGTTATGCTGCATGTTAATACCAGGTTGCGGTCCTTAGGATCGCCCCACCAGGATGTGCGCAAGTCAAGGTCCAGTAGCAGATGTAGCAGGTAGGGATCAAGCAAAAGCACAGTCAGTAAACAAGTCAAAGGTCAGGAAAAACTGGTTGCAGTTTGGGATCAATTGGAAGTGTAGTCAAAGAACAAGCCAAAAGTTGGTAAAGAGTGGTAGTGGAGATGAGAACTGCAGGTATGCAAAAGAACAAGATATTGGCTGGAGAGAGCACAATAATCAGGTAAACAGGAAATGCAAAGACATGGCTTAAATCAAGAAGTAATTGGAAGAAGAAAAGAGTTCAATGTATACCCGGTATAAAAGACAAGGCAAGAAATACAACAATAATCCCCTATGCATAAGTGTGATGGCCCAAACTGTAAAAGAACTTTGTAGTAGAAGTGGACAATACTTTTGGAGCCTTGTTGCCCTCTAGGACTAGGGTTGTCCTCAGAACACTGTGGAAAATAGATAAAAACAGAGGGCGCACTGGCCTAGTACATTCGAAGAAAGTCAAAAGGATCAGACAGGGAGCTGTCCAGTATATCAGGTAGGTCATCAAGAGGAGCTACTGCCGACTGCAGCAGAGGCTGAAGGTTCAGATCCTGGTCCTGACAATTTAGATGATTAATGTGATGAATAACGGGTAATAGCTTCTAGAGGCATAGCTATGAGATTTTATAACATTTTTTTTTACTGCGGTTTCTATTTGTTTTGTGTGTCCCTAGTTCCAGGCAATCTGAAAAAGCATGGCCTCACTCGTCTTTGGTAGTGTTTCGGCCTTGTTAGAAGTATCATGTGCTTTGAGGTTTTACTCATACAATAGTTGTTCAAATTGCTTTCTCTGGTCTCAATTAGAAATTTTATGAGGGAAAGTGCGGAAAGGTATCATTGAAAAAACTTCAAAGAAAACTAATACCAACATTGAGATTAATAGTGTGATGTATAATGAGTGTTATCTTCTGTAAGTATAGCCATGAGATTTTTTTTATACTTTCTTCTATGATGTTTTTTTTCTCTGACTTGTGGTGTAAACAACATGTCCTTAGTTCCTGTTCATCTGAAAGAAAAACATGGCCTCACTCATATCTGGTAGCATTTTGGCCTTGTTAGAAGCATTCATCTGTGTTGGTTTTTACTCTTACAATAGCTGTACCAATTGCATTCTCTGATCTCTTCAATAGCTATAGAAGGACAGCGTATGTAATAAAGCACTCCTATCCAACCACAGGTCAGGGAATGTATTCAACTCTCACAAAAAGAAAACAAATTGCAAACTTTATCTACTCTACAGATTCACACACGACAAAATGCACTGCGGGTTTATTGTTGGGAAAGGCACAAAGAATTCCTGTTATCCTCCATAGACGAATGTGATTAGGATTAGCTGCCTACAATCTGCTACTCACAATGCAGCAGTTATCTTATTATTTATACCTGACATAGCATCCATATTGCTGGATAACTGACACACTCAAGAAGAGACTGGTACATCACATCAAGGATCGCAGAACTGCAATTTGCAGGAACTGGGCTGGATGGAGAAATTTGTCTAATCTTCTAGTGACCTCTAGTGACTACAGAATGGCTGAAATTGGCTACTCGGTTGCCTGAGCTTATGCTGATATCAGATGCAGTCTCCCAGATACTGAGTGTGCATATAACAGAGCTTCATAGTGTAAAGTAATCCTTTGAAGCCTTTGGGTACCTTTACAGATAGTAAATGAAAAAATTCAGCTGGGGGAAATTCAATGTCTTTGACTTAAACTGGCCATACATGGATCAAAATTCAACTGGTTCAGCAGGGATCTGACAAATTTAGATCCGTGTATGGACACCCCTGTCTGTCGGGTTTTTCCTGAACAATTAATGCTATATCCGGCAACACTAATCGTTGTGTTCTGCTGGCAGGGAAGGCTCCCCACTGGCAGAACACAATAGCACTGTTGGAGGGATTCCCCCATCAACACAGTCAGTCAAACAAATTTTCTTCCACCACAGGAGGAAGGAAAGAAAAATCACATAATCTATGGAATGACTTGTACCACGATTTGGATTTTGCATTATTTATGTTTTTTTTGGCCAATTTGGCAGATTAATAACCTTAAAACGCAAATTGCGGCAAATTCGCACTACATGCTTTACTGCAGCTTTTCCATTGAAGTCTATTGGACCAAAAAAGCAAAAAAAGAACCATTTTGCATTTAAAAAAGTCCCTGACCCTTTCCAAAAATGCAGTGGCTGAAAAAACGTAGATGTGAACATGTCCTTGATACACCTGGAATTAATTTATATGATTTAAGCTGAAAGTTCAGTTGGGTTTAAAGCATGTGTGTTAAGCATGTGTCAAAGCATGTGTGGCCAAATCCAGCCCACCAGGCCATTTCATGTGCCCCTTACACCTTTCCTGCTGCTTGTCTCAGCCCCACTATGTCTCAGCAGTCGGCAGCAGGGAGGAGGACAAAACTCTTCCACCAGATCCTGCATTTCTCCGTGTCGCTGTGGAGAGGCTTGCCTCTGCCCCCCCTTCCCTATCTGAGCAGTCGATGGTTGATTTTTACCTCTAGGTAAGCCTATAATAAGTCTTACCTAGAGGTACAGTAAATATCGCCTAAATATGCACCATTTAGGAGATATTTGCTTGAAGAAATGGCTTGCCTGTACCTTTCCTTTAGAGTCCTGTGCTGTGAACAGTGGCTCCCACATGCATGCGTGGGAGTGACGTCATTGTGGCTCGTCAAATCAAAGGACCGGAACCCCCCGCCAAACTGGAAGGAAGTCCGGGTGAAGATGGAAGCCGTCAGCGGTGACAGCGTGCTGCTGGAAGCCTTCGTTATAAGGTAAGTTTCACATAATGTGATGCATACTAGGACATTATTACTTTGCCTTGTAGTTTTTTTTTTTTTTTAAGCCGGCAGTTTACTACAGCTTTAAGTTATTACTAAAACCAGTAATAATTGAATGCTGGAGCAATTATTTAATATGAAAAAGAGCAGATACATTTATATAGTATTACAGATAAAACCAGCCCTTTGAGAGCAACATAATGCTAATGCGGCCTGCGGTAAAAATTGAGTTTGACGCGCCTGGTTTAAAGTTTTCTGATCTTCACTCTCTTGCAAAGTTATGGCCTCTTTATATCCAATATACTTTTGGGTGTGTTGGATACTGGCCCTCTGTAATGTACTGTGGTTTAAGATCCTATGTCAAGAAGATGCAGTAATGACGTAGAGACCAGTGGATGGAACCACCAATTTTAATATTCACTCCTGATCATAAAAAATTAAACACAGCATATTTCCGTTTACGTTCTGGCCTCTGATCTGGTTTCCACTCTAGAGGCTCTACGTTATTGCCATTGCCAGGCCTTGGACTATTTTGATTTCCGCTGTCATAGTGGTAAAGCATCACCCCAATCTAGTTTGTTTGCTTATCGGTCTGATTAGCCTTCATTTCTGTCCTCCTTGTGTCTGTGTGATCAAAGGGAAGTGCTGATCTCCGTGGACTGTACAGTATGGCTAGAACATGACTCATTGCTCCTTGGAGTTTTAGAAGCCGGCTCTGATTTGAATTGATCGAGACATATTATTAAGAGCCACCTCATCAATCTTTAAACACTTCAGCAAAGAACAATGAAAAGATAGCACATTACCCAGGGATCAAAATCTTCCGACATGATAACTTATAAAACATTAACATTGTTTATCTGGAAGACATGCGAATTGGTCACTCTATAAAGTGACAGGCAGCTGTATTTCGTTAAAGGACAGATAACCTCCAGCGTATTCTGTGTTCAATGGTGTCTAGCAAAAGCAAAAGCACATGTCAGACAACATTTTAGGTTATTCTTATATCCCCTTTCACTTGCTGCCTCTTTGCTTGTTGTCTGTCATAAGTTTGATGGAGTGAGATACTGAACCATGATGCTTGCGATAGACCTAACCATAATAGGGGCTTCTGGAGAGGACTAGGAGCAAGCCTCTTTCCCACTGACTATGGCCCAGGGAGAGAGCAGATCATTCTCTAATGATGGACCACCACTTAATGGACACTGAGAACATGGTTTGAATTACTGCAGATCGGAAAGTAATATTTATCAACAATATCCCTCAAGAAATCTGATACATTAATTCCACTGTATCAGAATGATGGAACATTGTATGAACGTTGCCTCAGACTATCATAGGTACGAGACGAACAGTCTGCTACTGGGGTCTCCTGCTATTGTCTATTTTTTAAGGTGTTCTGTGTTTATACTTAGAATAATGTATAACGTACCATATATACTCGAGTATAAGTGTATCCGAGTATAAGTCGAGGCCCTAATTTACCACAAAAAAATGGGAAAAACGTATTGACCCGAGTATAAGACGAGGGTGAGAAATGCACAGCTACTGTAAGTGGAAACCTCACTGTGCCCATTTGCATGCCTCACTGTGCCCATTTGCAGCCATAGGTCAGCCGAACTTCAAACTCGGTAGTTAAGGGTTCCTAGATGCCCCCTAGCTGCAGCCAAAATTTGGGGTCTCTGAACCCAAAGGATCCCCGAAATGACATTACTGCAGATGGACACAGTTGACCGACTTTGGGGCCCCGTATCTCGGGGCCACTTAGTGCTAGGAACCTGGGGTTTCTAGAACCAAGTGGCCCCGAGATACGGGGCCCCAAAATTGGTTCAGAAAATGTCAAGCACTTTTCTGCAGCAGAGAATGACATTTTCCGAACCGATTTTGGGGCCCCGTATCTCGGGGCCACTTGGTTCTAGAAACCCCAGGTTCCTAGCACTAAGTGGCCCCGAGATACGGGGCCCCAAAGTCGGTCAACTGTGTCCACTTGGTGCTAGGAACCCCAGCTTTGGATATGTTGTGGTACCAGTTCCACTGGGTTGGCACACCAAATTTGGGGTTCCTAACCAAGTGGCCCTGAGATACGGGGCCCCAAAGTCGGTTCGGAAAATAAAATTTTTTGCTGCAGAAAAGTGCTTGACTCGAGTATAAGTCGAGGGGGGCACTTTCAGCACAAAAAAATGTGCTGAAAAACTCGACTTATACTCGAGTATATACGGTACTCTGTTTTACCCTTGTTGCCAGGCAGTCTGTTCACCTGGGCTGGTTTAAGTGCTGCATTAATTAGCATGTTACATATATTATGGTCAGCTAGTAATTGCTAGAGAAGGGGGGGAATAGCCATGAGTCAATCCTACCTCATTATCGAACCCATTGTGTGATGTTTTGGGTAAATATTTGGGCTATTGTGTATGTGGGGGACTGACATACTTTTCAAGTGTATAAAAAGCCTGTATCCTTGTCCAAAAAAACATTCTATGTTGCAGTTCTGTAACTGAGCTAGTCTCGCCTGGTTCTTGGTTACAACATGTGGCTGTAATATCTGGTATCTGAAGGTCCAGACTGGAGGAAGCAGTGTACTGATGGAAACAATCAAGCGGAGTGTGGAAAACGGTTCCATGACAATGCTTACCAACAATGATATCAATGTATGTAGCTCCCTGCTAGGTAGGTGCTAGGATTAGATACTCTTACTTCTGGCTCACCGTATCCAGTTGAGCCGCAGTTCATTGATAGGTAATTATAATTCTGGCTCACTGTGATCAGTGTGGCTGTATTGATTGTTCTGGCCTGCTCTTTGTTTCAGTGGCTGCAGGACTGATTGCTTCCCCCTGGTTGGTCCAGAAATGTTCTGGAAGTTAATGGGCAGGAAGAGTCTAATCAGGAACTGAATATTCATACAGCCCTGGTCAATCCCTGGGGAGAAGTGCCAGTTGGGGACTGGGAGTCTGTATCAATACTCCGGGACAGAGAACAGCCTGGTCTTTTTCCTAAGAAGGAGATCACAGCCATTTGGCCATGTGCCTGCAGGGGTGTTGAGGCCTCAGATGGGCTACCTGGAGGCCTGTTTGCTGGAAGTTGCTGGAGGCTGACTGGGGGATGGTCATCTGAGGATCTAGTCTGGTACCGCAGGATGAAAGTGTCATGAGGATATTGGAAGGAGACAACTGACATTTGTGAGTACAGACTAGTGAGAGAGATTGTAGAGACTGTGTGCTGAGGCCATCACTTTTGTGCTTGAGTCAGTGTGTTTAAAAGGGACATTCGGGTTGATTTACTAAAACTGGAGATTGCAAAATCTGGTGCAGCTCTGCTTAAAAACCAATCAGCTTCCAGATTTGTTAGGTTTAATTGAACAAGCGGAAGTTAGAAGCTGATTGGCTACCATGCAAAGCTGCACCAGATTTTGAGCTCTCCAGTTTTAGTAAATGAACCCTATTGCGTTCTGTGTCCTGAAGAGCTTAGTCTATTTATTGTTAATGCCCTGTACACACGAGCAAACTTTTCGACTGGACTGGTCCGACGGACCGAATCCGGCGGACAATTCGACCGTGTGTGGGCTTCATCGGACCTTCAGCGGACTTTATCTTTTGAAAATCTGACAGACTTTAGATTTGGAACATGTTTCAAATCTTTATGTCGGAACTCCGTTCCTATCGAAAAATCCACTCGTCTGTATGCTAGTCCAACGGACGAAAACTGACGCTAGGGCAACTATTGGCTACTGGCTATGAACTTCCTTATTTTAGTCCGGTCGTACGTCATCACGTACGAATCCATCGGACTTTGGTGTGATCATGTGTAGGCAAGTCTGATTCGACGAAAGTCCGTCAAAGTCCGTCGAAAAGACTGTCGGACCTTTGTTGCCGAAAAGTCCGCCCGTGTGTACAGGGCATTAGTGAAAGGACTTTGGTTGGATTGTTCAGAAAGGAAGATGATTCTCCTCAAGTTGCTGCTACAAAGCCCCAAACACTTCTGTACAAGGGCTTGGCTAATAGTTCTACGAGTGAAAGTTCAGTGTCCTCAAATTGCTGTTAAGAGTTATGGGAATAAACTACCATTACTCACTACCTATCCAATTTCTCAATAAAGCATCAGATAAAGCATACACCTAGACTGGTTAATGAGCCTGAAGAGAGATTGTCACGTTCCCACGTACCTGATGGATGAGCCTGATAATGCAGATGAAGACCTCCCTTATGTATCTGACTTGCAGCCCCTGATAGAGTAAACAGGTGGCTCAGGAGTGCAGAATGGTATGAGTGCCTGGCGGGTCAGCTGTCAGAAGACCCGCTTCGGGGTTCCTGATGCTGCAGGGATGAATACCAGCAAGGTGAAAGATCTGGACAGTGGACAGGCTGGAAACTGGATCAACCGATATCTTGACACCACACACCAGGATGCTGGGACTGGCAGACAGTGGATCAGCCCAGAGGGATATGGAGCACAGGCAGGTGCAGGCAGACTGGGTCATACACAGGCAGAAGATATTTAAACAGGTGTAGCAGACAAGACAGGTCGGGTCACAGGCCGGGTCGGTAGCTGGGGGGGCAGCGTAGTACTTAAAGGAGCAGGCAGAATCAAGGTCAAAGACAAGGTTCTTCAGGTTCAGGCAGAAGGCAGGGAGAGTACAAAGGCAAGCCGGGTAACACAGGAATCGATCACAGAAGCAGATTACAGGGAGCAGGGGTCACGGGAAGCTGCAGAGCAAACAGCACTGGTCCTGTTTGCACATCCTGTTTAAATAGCAAAAGCGCACACAGACGTGCACCAGCTCAGCCAGCAGTAATGTTTCCTGACATTGCCCCCTCCTTAAGGGCAGCCTCCGGATGCCCAACTGGGCTAATTTCACAGCATGGGATTTCTTAAAAGATTGTATCAATTTCTTGGCATGGATATTGCTTTCAGGCTCCCAAGAGTTATCTTCTGGCCCATAACCCTTCCATTTAATTAAATATTGAATCTGATTGTACCCTTTTCTGCAGTCCAGAATTGGTTCAACCTCAAATTCCTCCTCACTGTCGATTATTACAGGCTCCAGTGGACCAGTACTTCAGGAAGGATCAGGAATAGCAGGTTTCAACAAGGTCACATGAAAGACCTGGTGGACTTTAAACGAGTCGGGTAATTCCAATAATTGATTCTCCTTTTTACAGGAAAGGGTCCCATGAATTTAGGGCCCAATTTCCTTAAAGGGCAGACCAGCTTTAGATTTACAATGGAGAACCATACCTGGTTACCCAGTTCCAAGGTTAGTTCTCCTTGCTTCTTTTTATCGAAGATTCTTTTATTGTATTCCTGTGTCTTGGTCATGGTTTCTTGTAACAGTTTGATGTTTTTGCTGAAGAAGTCCATTGTTTCAGAGACCTCAGGAACTGAACATTTTGGTATGGTGCTGGGCAAAAAGGATCGGTGAAAGCCGTAATTGGCAAAAAATTGAGTTTGTTTGATGGCAGAATGAGAGGAATTGTTATAGATGAACTCGGCTATAAGCAAGCAGGGAGACGCAATAGTCCTGAGAGAAGGACGAGAAGCAGCGTAGGTATTGTTCCAGGATTTGGTTGGTTCTGTTTGCCCATTTGTCTGGGGATGGTATGCCAAGGAAAAGGATAGTTCAATCTCAGGAGATACACATAAGGCTTTTAAAAACCTGGAAGTGAACTGTACTCCCCGATTGGACACGATATTGGCTGGAACTCCATGGAGCCTTACTATTTCTTTAATGAAGATTTGTGCTGTTTCAACAGCCGAGGGTGTCCCTTTCATTGTTAGAAAATGGGCCATTTTTGACAGTCTATCCACCACCATAAAGATGGTAGTAAAGCCCTCTGCCGGAGGAAGTTCCAAGATAGAATCCATTGAGATCATCCTCCAAGGTCTCTCTAGAATGGGCAACAGCTTCAGCAAACCCCAAGCCCTGACTTTATTATTCTTACTCCGAGTACAGATGGTGCAGGATTCCACATATTTTTACAGTCACCTACTACCTGAGGCCACCAGAACGTGCATTGCACAAG